>NW_022196531.1:0-60890 GCF_008641045.1 Pistacia vera
TCACATTTATAAAATAAATAAACAAAATTTCAATAATTCAGAGGGTCAATCATATAAATTCAAAGATAAAGCTAGCCAACAGCTAAATAAAGGTACATAGTTATCTGTGACTCTAATAACCTCTCAATAATATCATCTCTCTCACTCCATTTACTGGTCATGGCTACTCAAGGTCAAGTCATCACATGCAAAGGTACTCCTTTACACTCTCTTTTCTTAAATTTGTGTGTGAAAAATCTGATCTTTTACGTGATTGTGATCTGGGGTTTGTGAAGCCGCGGTGGCCTGGGAACCCAATAAGCCATTGGTGATAGAGGATGTTCAGGTGGCTCCGCCGCAGGCTGGTGAAGTCCGAATCAAGATACTCTTCACTGCTCTGTGCCACACTGATGCTTACACCTGGGGTGGCAAGGTACTTGTTTCTTTAAACGTTTTTTATATTGAAGTTTGTTTTGTTTTATGTTTAGTGTTGAAATGTCAGTGATCTCGTGGTTTGATTAGTAAAGTGATAGTGTTGTTTTGTGATTTGAATGTTTTTTTTTTGAGTGATGGGTTATTTGTTCAAATGGGCTTGTGACTTTGAGTGGACAACTTTCTGTTAAGGTTTTGAGTATGATTTTGGTTACATACGGCAATGGGTTATTTGACTATCTGCGTTGGTTTTGATTTGTTGATAAGAGAGAAAGAATTTATTCCATCATTTGCAGTATTAGAACAAATAGCTTCAGTCGTCTTAAATGACCTCGTGATAATAATGGTTTTTCTTTTCCTGAATGTTATCTAAAATGCTTTAAGGTATTTTGTTTTATTATTGTTTTCTGTTTATGGTTTTAATGCGGAAAAATGTTCTTAGTTTGTATTGAGATTGTTGCTGAATTTTATGATTTTTGTTAGTGCCAAATGTAATTTAGAGAAAAGGAATGGTGCAGGCATGCTGAAATAGGTGTGTAAAGGGTCTGAGGTGCAGCTAATTTGATGAATGCCTTTTTCATTTTTCCGATACTACTATCTTAGTTACATTTTCCTCCGCATCTCTTCAACATTTAATATGATGATATATTAGCTGTTATTTGTTAGCTTGACACTGATGTGAATTTCGCTTGATTTTCCTTCCAGGATCCTGAGGGTCTCTTCCCGTGTATCCTTGGCCATGAGGCTGCTGGGTATCTACTCCATATATCTGATACCACATATTCAGCCTCTGGTTTCTTTAAACGCTGAAGGGAAAGTTCTGATTGATTTTTTCTTCTTTTATTTTTCTGACACAGGATTGTGGAGAGTGTTGGTGAAGGTGTGACCGAAGTTCAACCTGGAGATCACGTTATCCCTTGTTACCAGGCTGAATGCGGAGAGTGCAAGTTTTGTAAATCAGGAAAGACAAATCTCTGTGGTAAGGTTCGGGGTGCTACTGGTGTTGGAGTCATGATGAATGATAAAAAGAGCCGTTTCTCAATAAACGGAAAGCCTCTTTATCATTTCATGGGAACCTCTACATTTAGCCAGTACACAGTTGTACATGATGTTAGTGTTGCAAAGATTGATCCACAAGCACCTTTGGATAAAGTGTGCCTTCTTGGCTGTGGTGTTCCTACTGGTATGGGTTTTCCATAACATCATAGTTTCTTCCTAGGTCACGAACCTAAAATTCTTATTTCTTAGCAGATAATGTACTGTAATTTTTATCGATTTGATCATTCTGCAAACCTTTTTTATTTATCCGTTCTGTTTGAAATTTTGAACAAGGTAATAAATTGTTGGTTTTATAGGCCTTGGAGCAGTTTGGAACACTGCAAAAGTAGAACCTGGGTCTATTGTTGCTATTTTTGGCCTTGGAACTGTTGGCCTTGCTGTAAGCATCTAATATAACCTTCTACTTCAGTTTCTTCTCCTATTTCCTTACTTTCTATCCTTTTTTATCTGTTTTTGGCTGGGAATTAGGAGGTTTTGAGACAGGTTCTTGTGCTTGTGCCATAGTTTTTAAAATATTAATTTTATTTTGACTTGATAGGTTGCTGAGGGTGCAAAAGCAGCTGGAGCTTCACGTGTAATTGGCATTGATATTGACAACAAAAAGTTTGATACAGGTACATATCTTGTATCATATAGTAGATTATCATCTATAATTTGATAAATCGTGGATATGATATATGTGTTATGGTTGTCTTTGTCTCTCTTTGTTGTTGGGGTTTCTGGTGCATTGGTCTGGAAAAATGATTAAAGTGGAACTTGCTATGCTTTTGTTACTTTCATAATGTATTTGCCCCACACCCCCTCTCCCTCACTATGGCTGTATACTTATACTTGCAAAATTGATACTGCCAGCAAAAAAGTTTGGAGTCACTGAATTTATAAATCCAAAGGACCATGATAAACCAATTCAGCAGGTCATTGTTGATCTCACTGATGGTGGTGTTGACTATAGCTTTGAGTGTATTGGAAATGTCTCTGTGATGAGGGCTGCTTTGGAGTGCTGTCACAAGGTCAGTGTTTCCGGAATTTGTAGCATAAACTAATGTGTAAAAGGTAGAACAATTATCTGATGGTCAAAACTTTCAGGGCTGGGGAACATCAGTTATTGTGGGTGTTGCAGCATCAGGGCAAGAGATATCAACCCGGCCCTTCCAGTTGGTGACTGGTCGTGTTTGGAAAGGAACAGCTTTTGGTGGTTTCAAGAGCCGTTCACAAGTGCCTTGGCTTGTAGAAAAGTACATGAAGAAGGTAATTGTCATCTAGTTTATGTATTCAATATTTGAGTTCATTTACGTTGGCAGAACTTATGATATTATTCTCCTCCTTTGTTCATAATGCAGGAAATCAAGGTTGATGAGTACATAACTCACAGTATGAGTCTTGGGGAGATCAATGAAGCATTTCACTTGATGCACGAAGGGGGCTGTCTCCGTTGTGTGCTTAAGATGTATGACTGAAATGACCTATTATATTAGCCCTGCATCAAGTTCTTATAATATATGGACATATCTTGTTGCTGCTATTAAGGGCTACATGGAAATTGCATCCCCTCGTAAGTGGAAACTGGAAACTAGACTGTTTGAAGAAAAGTACTGTTATGTCTCTGTTATGATCTTGAAGAAGGTTTGCTTTAAACTTTTAAACATGTGTTGCGGCTAAACGCTTCCAAAAGACTTGCATTATGGTAATAATGATAATCTCAAGTGTGTTCCAATGTTTTGGGTGCTGACTCTATCAAATATTTTTCAATAATCTATACCATAAAAGTGATATGTTGGCTTGCTAACATGGAAGTTATGTGTGATTTATTACTGTCTTGTTATAGAGAAAGTTTAAACTAATGTTTGGTACTGATGGCATTTCAAGGTAGCCGCCATGTTCTCAGTCGGATATTGAAATTTGAATCAAAGATAAAATCACTGCCCATGTTCATGTGTGTGTCAGGACAGCCGGGCATTTATGCTCAGTCACTGCATGAATTTTGAAACTGACTTTTTTTTTTACCTGAACTGTTCTTTAGAACTGCTTTATTGTATTTGTAACAGAGGAAATAGCAGGGAAACCAGGGTTGAAATTACTGCGATTGATTAGTCGTGGATCAATCTAACACTTTACACGACAAATCTCACCCGCTCATTTCCTTAATTAATCGCCCCAGATTCTTTCACTGGATAACAATCTCGCGCTAAAAATAAATCAATAAACTGGAAACGGCACATTTTCTAAATTTAAGTGGATCATCATCATCTAAGATGCAAAGCCGAAGCATAAAGCATTCACACAGAATATTTCTTAGCCTCTGTTTTATTTGTGATTCAATTGTAATTTTTAAAAATTAAAATACGAATTCAAATCAATTTCAAGAGTCCCAACAATGACTAATATTTTTATACTAAATTAATAAACTAAACTAAATAACATAGGAAAAACGAAAACCGTCGGATGTATTATTCAAGAGGTCATAAGTTTGATCCATTTGGGTTGTTAATAGGAATGGTCGCTAAGGGGATTTACTCAGCTGTAAACTTCAAAGCCTTAGAGGATCAATTGAAGTGCGTGCAAACTGGCCGAACACTCCCGTTCAACAAAAAAAAAAAGTTTCGAAACTAACTTAACTGTACAAGACTACAGTCTGAATAAGACATATATGCATATAATACTGAACATCAAAACTAGATACACCAATATAAAACAAAAATCAAACAATTGACTAATCAATCTACGCCATCATGTATGATGTATCCACCTCTCTGTGTTGAATCGCCATGTTCATCATAAGAATAATACTATACATACAACATCTCTCATCATAATAGGCATATGCTAATCCACCATGACTTGTCAAGTCCATTCCTGCCACCTCCTCAGTTGATATCCTCAATAACTTTTGAGTTTATTTAGCATAAAAAACAATGTCCCCATGGTAACACTCACCCATCCTGTACTAACAAAAAATTGTACAACATGTGCTGCTAAAAAACTTTTCCCCACCTCCCATAAACAACCCATATGGCCTCCCTAGTCTGCCTGGATAAACCTCATTAAAATATGACTCCTTTGCAAACAATCCGATGAAAGTAATCCCCCATGCACCACACCCTCCATGAAGTTGAGTAGCTTCTAGGGGATCATCATACTTGAATTTCTCCGCTTACTTGTTACACCCAATGAGGATCCAAGCAGCAACAAACCCACAAATGATAGCTACCCAAGGATCCATAACCAAGCAGCCTCCAGAGATTGTGGCGAACACACCTAGCAAACTGTTACAAACATCAATGACGTTCCAGTGACTTGCAAGTAAACATTTGCCAAAAAGCATGGTGAGTGCAGCTGAGCATCTAGCAAGTGTTGTGATAGATGTTCTTCCAATTGCACTCCATTGACCATGGTAAGATCCACTTTCTCCATAAGTTTTTAAAATCTTCCAAAAGGAACCAGGATTGAATTAATGTAGACGTAAAAATCTACCTGTACGGAAGGGGGGTCTGATCCCATGAGGTTGAGGCCACTAGCGATAAGCTGCACCTGCACCCGTAGAGAAACAAACGCGTGAAGCGAACGGGAAACACCGGGGTGGTGTTTGCCATAGGCACTCCGACGCTCAAGTCAGCAAGGTTGAAAGAGGCTAGTATAGTGAGGGCTAGAGAGTAGAGAGGTTACCAGAAGTCTAGTCGGAGACTGTGACTACGACAGTGATGCGAAACTCTCAAGTAGGAGCTTCGGGTGTGAAGGTGTAATGTCATGTGTCCCTTGTGAGAGGGCTGGCCTCTATTTATATAGCGACTGTCCGGTCTCCCAATCCTGGTGGGAGTAGGAGTCCTAGTGTGACTCTGATGCAAACCCTAGAAGAATTAGGGTCATGGTCAGCTGTCTTACCAGTGTCCGGATAGGAAGGTGATCCTGATTAGGAAAGTAACTTTGAGTAGGAAAGTGTTCTGAACAGGAAGGTGATCTCGAATAGGAGATTGTTCAGGAATAGGAAAATATTCTAAGGGAGCCGTGGGCTCTGGACTCGTCCATGGACCTAGAGAATGGATTGGGATTAGGAGGCTCGTGCCCAGGTGGTTTGGGCCGATTGTATCTTGTATCAAATGGGCCTAATCCAGATTGGGTCGCATTGGGATTGGGCTTGGCTTCTCCTTCACTGTCAGGCCCGTTTTTCTATTTGGGCCAAGAATGATTTTTGGCGCTAACAATCAATACCATCCGAACCACAACAGGATGAACCTAGAACAACAAGTGTACTGTTGTGTCTACGTGAAGCTACAGGTTGATCAGCATGATCGAATCTACCAATACGAGAGCCTACAATGAAAGCACCCCAAAGACCGGCAATGCCTCCAACCATGTGAACGACTTCGGAACCTGCAAAATCAATGACCCCTGTTTCGTAGAAAAGATTATTATCAATTGTAGCTGGACTACCCCAACCGTCGGGTGACCAGAACCAATAAAACTATTGGATAAACTAAACCAGTCAGGAAAGAAGAGTGGATTAGATATGAAATGAACTGGATTCGTCTGGCAATAGAACCACTAGTGATTCTAGCAGTTGCAACGACGAAAGCCCACTAATAGAGGAAGTAAGCATAGTCAAATGAAGGTGAAGGGAAAATTTTAGAGGTCGAAGAAGTGCTTGCCAATGAAACCATTGGAGGGAGAACTAAACGCAAAGGCAAAGCTAAAAACATAATAAAAAAGGCCACCTATGGCGGCGTGAAGGACATTGGTGAGCATGATTGTGTTTTTGGCACGGACAGAGCCAACACAAAGTATGGGAAAGCCAAGCTGCATGACAAAAACAAGGTTGGCAGAGAAGAGAAGATAAACTTTGTTAATGGCACGGGTGATGAATACTGGCTTCTATAAATTAATCCAACTCACTTCCTCTCTCACACTCAGTAACTCAACATGCACAATGACCAATTAAATTAATCAATCAAGCAATAACAAAAATAAAAATGGAACAAACCAGAGGAAAGTGACAGATTATATTGATATTCCATAAAACAGTAGTTCATCAACAAAAGGAACAAATAATTACGAACCTAAAAGAAAAGTAACAATTGGACTTTGAGGGCCAGTACCTCCAAAGACTATTCCCCAGAAAATACAGAATGCCCACTACACCTCACGTCTCTCATTTTTATTACCAACACACTCGGATTCCTTGTAACTAATTCTGCCACATGTTGCTTTTAGTAATTCCCTTTTTTGCCCCTTCCTCTTTTGTATTGTTGAGATACCACGGCTCCATCAATACCCTCCCCAAGAAGTGTCACCTTGTCCTCAAGGTGGAAGGAAGGAAATTGGTGACAGATAGAGTCATAGCTCTCCTAAGTGTTATCCCAAGAAGGTAAGTTCTTCCACTTAATCAAGACTAATTCTCGTCCAAAATTCGGCGTTTATGGATAGCTTGTTCAAGCTCTACATTGAGTACTAGGTTGCTATTAAGGAATTCAGGAAGAGGTTGAGCGACTAATGGTTAGACCTGACAAAACGGGCAGGTGGACCAGGTTGGGGTTGAGTCGATACGAGTACGGGTACGGGTCCCATCCTATGCGTGTATGGGTGGACCCGGGGGTGTCCCTTTTTTCTCTCTCCAATTTTCAATTTTTGTAGTTTCACTCCCCATTAGTTTTAAATTATGACTATTACAACCCCAAAATTCCTGTAGTTTTTATTTTTTACAATTACACCCCCATAATTTCTACACATTGACTTGAAATAAAGGCAACTGAGTCTGACTGTCTGAGTGACATCTGATTTCTAAGTAAAATGGTAATGATTTTTTTTTTCCTTCCCTTTTCTCTCCTCTTCTCCTTCTTCACTCAACAATCCATTTGCTTGCCGTTTCTTTTTTTTTTTTTCTCTCCTCTTCTTCTTCTTCACTCCATCATCGATTTCCTTATTCTTTTTTTTGCTTCCCATTTCCTTTTTTTTTTTTTTCCTCTCTTCTTCTTCTTCTTCTTCTTCTTCACTCTACTATTCCTTTCATTTATTTTTTTACTTTATTTTCTTTTCTTTATTTGAGTAACTGGGTAAGGATTTGTTGGTTGCTTTTGTGTTTATGGTTGTTTTTTTTTCATTGTTTGTGGATGGGTTTATGATTAATAGTTGGCCAACTCTTGACAATTTCGGCTGCCATGGTTCAAACAAATTTGGCACACTAGATCCCATTTTCTTCCTCTTTTCGTTTCTTCCACAATCCTTTCTTCTTCTTTTGAGCAAAAATTCGGATCTAAAAAATTTCGACAGCATTTCTTTTGACTTCTCAATTGATTATTTATTATTTTTTTTTTAAATGAGAAGAGAATGAGGAGAAGAGTCAAATTGTTGAGTGTTGAATCGAAGAGAGTTGGACAATGAAATTTTAGGAATTAGGGATTTAGCTAAAAAAAATTAAATTTTTACAGGTGTGCCTGCAGGTATACCCAATCTGCCTGTTTAGAAAATGGGTACGGTCGAGTACGGGTAAAAAAAAAAAAAAGGGGGTCTAAAATGGTGAACCCATACCCTATATTATTTACCCGGGTACGGGCCGACCTGTGAGTCCAGACCCGTTTTGCCAGGTCTACTAATGGTTGAGTAGACACTTTCTTGAGTTGAGACACGTGAAAAACATTATGGATCTGGGCTGTGGTAGGCAATTGCAATTGATAAGCGACAGGGTCGACCTTCTTAGTGATTTGGAAGGGTCCATGAAATCTAGGACTGGGCTTTTTGTTGATTCGGCAAGCCAAGGACCTAAGGTGATAGTTTAAGATACACAAAGTGCCCTACCTCAAAGTGAATTTCTCTCATTTTCTCATCAGTGGATTGTTTCATATCATTTTAAGCTTTGGCCAAGTTGGCTTTCAACTCATATAAAATCAAGTTGCAGTCCGTTAATTGTTCATCCATTACTTCCACCATGGAACCGTGCTCAACATACCTAAGAAGTATCAGTGGGTCTTGGCCATAAAGGGCTCGAAATGGTGTCATTCCTAAAGACAGATTGTAGGTCGTATTAAACCAAAATTCTGCTCAACTTAACCATTTAGGCCACTGCCGTGGCTACTGTCCAACAAAGCATCTCAAATAGGTTTCCAAACACCTATTCACAACTTTTGTTTGCCCTTCCAATTGTGGGTGATAGGCTATACTCATGTGCAATTTAGTCCTGGATTGTTTAAACAACTCTCCCCAGAAAACACTCATGAAAATCTTATCACGATTTGATATAATAGTGCGAGGAAATCCATGTAACCTTACGATCTCATTAATGAATAAGATGGCCACCTCTTTGGCTAAAAAAGGGTGTTGTAGGGTGATGAAGTGGCGATATTTCGTCAATCTGTCAACAATTACTAAGATAGTATCTACACGTTGCACCTTCGAGAACTCAATAAAATCTATGGAGATGTCTTCCCAAACTTGTGTTGGCACCGATAAGGGTTGAAGCAAGCCGACAGGCTACAAACTGTCATATTTGTTCTGATGACAAGTGGGGTAGTCTTTCACAAATTTTTGAATATCACTCTTCATTCTTTCCCAATATACCACCTGGGATAACCTCTTGTATGTCCGGAAGAACCTTGAATCCCCCTGTAGGAGAGGAATGGAACTCCTGAAGAAGTAACTTAACTTGCAGACTTGACCTAGGAAGAATCAATCGATCTCCGTGGAAGAGTTGGTGACCGACAAGGCGGAAAGGTGGGTGGCTGTCAGGATTAAGCATTAATTCTTGATTGATCTTTTTCAATTTATCATCCCTTTGCACAACATCTTCCCACTCTTCCTTGCTTTTGAAATAACACTTGGAGATGACATTGAATTCTGCTAAATCATCATTCCTAGAGAGTGCATCTGCTGCTTTAATTTCCATTCCCGGCTTATACTAAATCTCAAAATCCAACCCCAATAACTTGACCAACCATTTATGTTGTTCTTCACCTTGCAATCTTTGGACATTTAAGTAGTGTAGGCTGCGTTGATGGGTGCGAATGATGAAGCGCCAACCAAGGAGATAATGTTTCCATTTTTAGATAGCAAAAACTACTACCATCAGCTCTCTCTCATAGACTAATTTTTAACCTTGACCATGAAAAAAAACCCTTGGCTGATAAATGCTAAAGGCCTAACATCTTGCATTAACACTGCGCCGAGTCCCTGTCCTAAGGCATCAATCTCAACAGCAAAAGTTTTAGTAAAATCGAGCATGGCCAAAAGAGAAACTGAAGTTAGGGCCCTTTTTAAGGCTTCAAATGCTGTCTGTGCCACCTTTGTCCAAGTGAAGGCATCCTTACGTAAGAGCTTAGTCAATGGTCTAGCACATACCCTGTATCCCTTCACGAACTTCCGATAATATCTCGTTAATCTCAAAAATCCCCTGAGTGCTCTAACTGTTAGGAAACGATCATCTATGGCAGCGGAAAAACAAAATAATTTATATGATAGATCGTTCCTTAGAACCAAGATCAGGGCATAAAAATTATAGTTTATACATTATAATAGAATCTGCAGAAAAATCAGTTGAAGTTTAGAAATCATACGCACGTTTGGAGGCTTCTCCAACTTGTCTTTGAACGGATTTCGCTACCGACCCAAAAGTAGGATCGAACCAATGTAGTCCACACGAAGACAAGCCTAAGGAACTAAAGAGAGATTTGCTAGATCCTCTTTAGCCTTAAGAACCAAGAAGAAATCAAGCAAATTTTGTTTCAAACAAAAAGGCAATCTGGCGTGGGAAAAAGAGAAAGGGGGCTAGAATTTTATTTCATTGATTGAATGAATTAATTCATTTAATTCACAAAATGTTGCACTTATATAGTGCATACTTTGCCCTATTCCATCATGGAATAGACTTGGGTACCAACCCAAACACCCTTGTATCCAAACATCCCCATTTAGATATTTTAATTTTAATTATCATTATCATTATCTCAATTAAATTCAATTAATATATATATATATAACATTTAGCAATAATGATAATTAGTTTAAACATATGCGAACATATATTTAAACGTAATCTCACTTATTTAATTTTAATATCAAATTAAATAAAAGCTACGACCTCAGCAAATTTAATTGCATTGTGAAATTACCAAAATACTCTTTCGCCTAAAAAGACGAAAATCTTATAAACAGGTTCTTAAATTATCTTCTATATGTGTGACCCGTAGGCTCCTCATCATACCTGTAGTGTGTAGTATTGCGATTAACACCAATTAATCGTCTCACTACACACAGACCAAGATTGACCCCTAGCAAGACATCATGGCCACCCGATAGATTCGGATTCAGCGAAGTAGCTACCTGTCAATGATATGGTTACCGTATAATCCGATTCTTTCATCATCCATTATCTCGACGAGACCGGGGCATAGAAATAGTGTCAACCTCGGTTACTCTCGATATTATGTATTTAGTTACTGGACCAATGACCTGTATTATAAACTGGATAAAGCAACAACTCAATCCCACTGTGGTCACAGTTTTAGTGTCATTGTCATTTACTGAATTGTGCTGTGAGATAACTTCTCCCGTATCCGGGAGTGATGAATCATCTGTCTATCCACCATAGTCTTGATACACTCCTTGATGCAGTCAATCACCACCGTATTGATAGCTCTGAATAAAACTACGTTAGGCTAGTGTCAAACTACACCAATCGGTGCACAAGGCGCTCCGGTGATCTCAAGTCTAAGGATCATAAGCACCACCATTCGTTAGAGGATTTGTTCCATAGAAACTAGGGTTACCATCCATATGGAATCCTCTGGTGGGTCAGTCCAGTGAACTTGCCTACAGTAAGAACCCATGTGATGTACCAGGTTGTCACCAAACAACCTTGACAAGTGAGATCAGTCACTGCCTTTCGACAGGGTCGTTCAACACTATGATATCATTACCGTATTATCTGTGCCCCTACTTCAGAATAATACTAAGGCTATAGACGTTTCTAGAATGACCACCATATGTGCTCATAGGGTTCTCATTATCAAGATTTGAAACACTTGATACCCTCGTCATAGTTCTACCATTCTAAGCACATATATCAATACATATAATGATGATTTACGCGATATAGAATAAAATGTCTTTTATTGATCAATGAACATTTTTACAAATAGTCAATTCTACAATAATTGATTGGCTCTAGGACACCTACTCTAACAATCTCCCACTTGCACTATAGCCAATCATTCATGCACTCAACATTGAATGACCCAAGTGCCTATCATGTTTTTGCTACAATAGAAACTTCAATAATGGGTTAGTAGGTATTCTACAAATCTGCACATTCCATTTCTGATCGATCTCTTAGATCAGATTGAATCAACTAAGTATGCTTTTGGATTATTGGTGAGACCATGATTCCCTAGCCACAACAATGGCTTCATTGTTATCGCAGTAGAACTATACTGAATTAGCAATGCTTGGAACCACATCAAGTTCAGTAATGAACTTCTTAATCCAAACCGCCTACATGGCTGCATTAAATAATGCGATATACTTAGCATCAATTGTAGAATTTGCTGTAGTACACTGATTTGAGCTCTTACAGCTCACTGCAGTTATATTGAGACAAAATATTCAATCCCTGATTGCGATCGATAATCATCTTTGTCTATTTGGAAACTAGAATCACTGTATCCTCTTACAGTGAGCTCATCTTCCCCTCTATAAACCAAGAACATATCCTTAGTCCTCTTTAGGTACTTAAGAATATTCTTGACAACCATCTAGTAACGCTCACCTGGATCCGATTGCTATCTACTGCAAGTGCTCAAAGCACATGAGACATCAATCCGAGTACATAACATGGCATACATGATGGATCCAATTGTTGATGCATAAGGGATCTTCTTCATCCTATCTCTCTCATCTTGTGTTCTAGATCATAATTCCTTAGAGAGATAAACACCATATGACATCGAAAGAAATCCCTTCTTGGATTCTTCCATACTGAATCTTTTCAGTACTTTGTCAATATATGCACTCTGACTTAGGCCAAGCAACCTACGTGATTTATCACGATAGATCTTTATTCCAAGGATGTATGCTGCTTCCTCTAGGTCCTTTATGAAGAAGCACTTGAATAACTAAGTCTTTATCGACTGCAAGTTCGGTATATCATTCCTGATCAGAAGTATGTCATCGACATACAACACTAGGAATGCCATTGCGCTCCCACTCACTTTCTTGTAAACATAGGGCTCATCTTCGTTCTTGATAAAACCGAATTTTTTTACGGCTTTATCAAAACGAATGTTCCAGCTCCTTGAAGCATGTTTGAGTCCATATATGGATCTCTGCAACTTGCATACCCTATCAACTTGCCCATCAAGAATGAAACCATTGAGTTGTGTCATATACACATCCTCTTCAAGGTTTTTGTTCAAGAAAATTGTTTTGTCATCCATTTGCCAAATCTCATAGTCTTGGTATGCAACAATCGCAAGCATAATCCGGATGGATTTAATCATGGCAACCGGCAAAAATGTTTCTTCATAGTCAATTCCATGAATTTGTTTGAAACCTTTGGCAACTAGTCATGCCTTATAAATATGCACCTAGCCATCCATGTCAGTCTTCTTCTTGAAGACCCATTTACACCCTATGGGTTTTACCCCTTCAGGTGGTTCCACCAAAGACCATACTTGGTTCTGGTACATGGAGTTCATCTCAGATTTCATGGCTTCAAGCTATTTAATGGAATTTGGATTCGATATAACGTCTTCGTAAGTTCTGGGTTCATCGTCTTGGTAGACTAGTACATCACCATATTGAGTCACGAGATAACCATATCTCTCGGGCTCATTACGTACTCTCCCAGATCTACGTAGCTCCTGTGCTACCTGAGGTGGTTTACTTTGATCCACAGTTTGTGGAGTAACCTTCTCTTGATGCTCAACCACTTCCTGTGGCACAGTATCCCATCCTTCATCTAGTATAATTTGTGGTTTTGGAACTTCATCGAGTTCTACTTTTCTCCTACTAGTACTTCTTATAAAAAATTCATTTTTTAGGAAAACACCAGAACGAGCAACAAAAAATTTTGCGCTCTTCTGGGTGGTAGAAATAGTATCCTTTGATCTCCTTTGGATACCCCACAAATATACATGTACAGGATTTTGGTCCCAGCTTGTTCGAAGTCAATTTCTTAACATAAGCTTCGCAACCCCAAGTCCTTAGATAAGACAAGTTCGGCTTTCGCCCACTTCATAGTTCATATGGAGTCTTATCTACAGACTTTGATGGCACACGGTTCATAACGTGAGTCACAGTCTCTAGGGCATAACCCCATAATGATGCAGGTAGATCACTAAAACTCATCATGGACCTAACCATGTCAAGTAAGGTCCTATTCCTCCTTTCTGACACTCCATTGTGTTGGGGTGTATATGGAGGAGTGAGTTGTGATACTATTCCAAATTCCTTCAAGTATGTTTAGCTCAATCTGCCAAAGTTGACATAGTTATCATTTTGAGATTATCCTTATTGTCTTTCTTAAGAACATATTATTATGAAATAGTTCCTTAAAGAATATTATTTACGTTCAAGGACAATAATCCATTAGTAAAGTAATACTCTTATTTGTTCTAAGTGGACACAGAAATATAATTTCTAGAAACTGAAGACAAATCATAATAATCCACGAGTTCTAAGATACAAGCCCATCGGCAAAATCAGACTATAAGATCCTATAGCAAATGTAGCACGACTTGCTTCATTTTCAATTGATAGGTCCACCTCTCCCTCGGCTAGCAATCTACTCTAACGTAGTCCCTACACATCAATCAAATGTGAGAACCACATTTTGTGTTAATAACCCAAGATGTTAATGGGATAAGTCGATCTCAAAAACGTACCTGACGAAGAAGTAACATTCTTTTTCCCTCTTGCTAGGAAGGCCTGCAATGTTTCCTCCAGTGGCTGGGATTCCCACAATGAGGACAAACGCCTTTCCTTTCTGTAGTAGTTCTTTCCAATGACTTCTGAGCCCTTGCCTTCTCACTTGAGCTAGCTTCAACCAACGTCAACGTTTCTGACATTTTCATGCCTAACTCAGTAGCCTTCAACATATTCAGAAGCTTAGAAAGGTTCTTCTTATCATCCTCAATGAAGTCATAGACAAATTGAGAATAAGAACCTGGCAAAGACTATTATATAAGGTCTATCGCTAAACCCTCATTAAGTCCACATCTCAAAATCTCAAGTCTGTTCATATACTTGGTCAATTTGAGTATATGATCGCCAGTTTTGGTACCTTCATCCATCTTGCATCTAAATAGAGACCGAGTCACCATATGCTTCTCATTCCTTTGAAGAAAATGAAGAATAGAAGCTAAGTCCATTTTCTGGCACTGCTGTCGCAGTAATGGTGCCATTGATGCAAGCACAATGTATCTAGTCATTTCTACTTTTGCATCATGTGTATGCTTCACATATACATACCCAGTCTCATGGATAGAACTATCAGCAGGCTCTGGTAATAGAGTTTGCTCTGGTAATAGAGCTTGCTCAATGATGTATAATCTATAGCTTGACTGAAGTATATTGTTTATACTTCTGTACCAGTCAACGAAATTCCCACCATTCCATTTCTCTCCCAGTTCGATGATTTGTCGCAGTGATGTTGGGATCATTTTGCTCAATTTTAAGTGAATCTACAAGTGCAGAATAAGTAATTGTTATTACCATGTTCATTATTGTTTAATATGGTCTTTTATTAAACGATGCTCCCACTATTTTACTCAAGTCAATAGCCCTCACTATTAACTCAAGAAAGCCTGTTGGCTTTCCTAGTGGACCAAGATCCCATCTAGCGTATTTCGAACCTTCGTTTTGGCGAACAAGCTAAAATGGGTTGATTAGGTAGGCCAACAAACTTAATTCACACCAATTGATAGCTCCTACTATCAACCTCAAATGTGACGAAGCCAACAAGCCAATCACACAATCTAATGGCCCTAACCATCGTCCTCAAGTGTGATTCTCAGTATCAGTAGAGTGGACACTACATGTCACAAGGTACACATAATATGTGTACTTCTCTACTATGCCTATGACGCGTTTATCAACCTTCTCTTCGGCGAACAAGCAAAACCGTCATTTTAAGTCGACCCATCACCATTAAGGAAAACTCCAATGCATTTTAACCTCCCACTGGTAAAAGTGTACCCTTTGCTTTGGCAGACAAGGTTTCAACGAACAGTAGTTTGATTAAAACCATAGTGATGGAAGGCTTACGTGACTTAATATACTTTAATTGAAGGGTTATTATTTAATGTCTCACCAGATTATTATCTTTGTTAGAATGACATTGTTTGGCATGTTATTGAACATTCAACCGTAGCATGCATTCTAAAAAAAATATTAAACTTGTCGGTATATGGCCCAACTAAAACTGATTTCCTCGAGCCTAGAGGAATCGGTAGGTCACCTAGGGGTCCTGTAATTAAATCTTGAGTCTTCAAGTACATTACAAAAACATCATACTAAATTTACAATAAAATTAATCTTAAACTAATTTTATATCAACAAATTTAAAAACCTCGATTTACATTCGAGGGGAATGAGATGAGAAGAGAATGTACATCGAGAAGAGGAGAAAGATAGGACACGCAGGCCCTATTAAATAAATTACAACCATACATACCCAAAAATTTTAAAACATTCACCATAGGTTTAAGGCTCATGTACCGGACACCATGCAATATACAAACACGTACATGTCATACATTTCAAAAACAATCAATTTTTGAATTGGGTGGGTGAATTATCAATTACCCCTTGACAATCTACAGATCTACAATTTGGTTCAAAAGTTTTGAAACTTTTTAATCTGGCCCCTGCGCACTCGAAAGTGCGCTCACTGCGACGATGGGTTAGATCGCTACAGCATGCGCTGATTAACGTCACGTTCACGCTCCACGTACATTTGCCATGGCGATGGCTATATCGTCGCAGTGAGCGTTGATTGCAAACAGCATTCGTCCTAAGGACAATCACCGCAGCGATGGGTTATATCGCCGCGGCGAGCGTACACTGATCTGTAGCAACATAACAGTTCAACCAGCAATCAAAATACGCCAAACGGATTTTGCAATCAATCTAAACTACTGATTTCAACAAAAATCCATAACCCAGTATATTCCAAAATTGCAGATCATCAACAAATTAAATTAATCAATTAATTGATTTCTTAAAACATGCTTTCATGGTAGACTTTGTGCAGATTCATCAAGGCAACATGTTATCAATCAAATACATGTAATCAACCATTAACAAAAACTGTAAAATCTGGTACCCTAGGCTCTTATACCACTATTAGGAAACGATCATCTATGGCAGCGAAAAAACAAAATAATTTACATGATAGATCGCTCCTTAGAACCAAGATCAGGGCACAAAAATTACAGTTTATACATTATAATAGAATCTGCAGAAAAATCAGTTGAAGTTTAGAAATCATACGCATGTTTAGAGGCTCCTCCAACTTGTCTTTGAATGGATTTCGCTACCAACCCAAGAGTAGGATCGAACCAATGTAGTCCACATGAAGACAACCCTAAGGAACTAAAGAGGGATTTGCTAGATCATCTTTAGCCTTAAGAACCAAGAAGAAATCAGGCAAATTTTGTTTCAAACAAAAAGGCAATCTGGCGTGGGAAGAAGAGAAAGGGGGCTGGAATTTTTATTTCATTGATTGAATGAATGAATTCATTTAATTCACAAAGTGTTGCACTTATATAGTGCATACTTTACCCTATTCCATCATGGAATAGACTTGGGCACCAACCCAAACACCTCTTATATCCAACACTAACATCCTTGGGCACTGACCATTTAAGAATACAATCAATCTTTGAGGGATCTACTGCCACACCTGGAGTTGAAATCATATGGCCCAAATACTCTAGTTGTTCTTACGCAAACGTACACTTTTTTTTGTCAACTACCAATTGATGTTCTAATAGTACCTAGAATGCAGTCCGAAGATGGTGCAAGTGGGCCTCAATGTCGAGGCTGTATATTAAGATGTCATAAAAGAAGACTAAGCCTGCAATCGAACTGAACACGAACGAACAGCCCCGTTCGAAACTCGTTCGATAAGCATGAAGGGGTGTTCGATTTCGTGATGACTGTTCGTGTTTGTTGGATTAACAAAAGGCCAGTTCGTGATCGTTTGACTAACTCATAAATACCTGTTCAAATAACTCGTTTGATAACTTGTAAATACCTGTTCGAATAACTCATTCGATAACTTGTAAATATCTGTTCGAATAACTCGTTCGAATACCTGTTCGAATAAAAAATATACACCAACTTTCCAATTCATGCTCTAAAAAACAAATATACAACAATTTATAATTCATACCTATTTAATTCAACATTTGAAAATAAACAAACTCTCTATCTATATTTATATTTTAAATAAATCAATAAAAACTCAGTAAATTAACATAACTAATAAAACTTCAAAATCAATTTAATAGAACAATAAATCGTTCAAAACAAATTTGGTTCCATATTAAACATGACACAAACAAAAGGAATTTGTATTTTGCATAGACATATATATATAATGTGTAATTGTGTATATACAAAATTATTATCATACATATATTAATCATAGGTTAAATATGTTAAATATTTTATGAAATTACCAAAATTATATGTTATCATATATTTATTATCATTACATGAATTATCATAAATATTTTAAATGTTTACATATATATTTTGTATCAACACCCATAAATTCATAGTGGAATGAGGGCTTATTGTAATATATGATCAATACATATGTGTGATTAATTTGTTATATATATATAATGTGTAATTGTGTATATATAAAATTATTATCATTCATATATTAATCATAGGTTAAATATGTTATGAAATTATCAAAATTATAGGTTATTATATATATATTACTATCTACATATATATTTTGTATCAACACCTATAAATTCATAGTGGTATGAGAGTTTATTGTAATATATGATCAATACAAATATGTAATTAATTTATGTTTAATTAAGCTATTATGTTATTAAATTTGTTATACTATATATCACTTGATTATACAATATGTTATGTTCATAAATTTGTCATATTATATTTAATTAAGCTATTATATTATTAAATTTGTCATGCTATATATCACTTAATTATACAATACGTTTTTTTTTTTTTAATGGTAAGAATTTTATAAAAGAGACAAAAAATATACAAAAACGAAGGGCATACCCCAAGAGAAAGACTGATAAAACTTAGTCAGGAAAACACATGAAAGAAAACCACAAAGCCACGAATTGGCATAAAAGAGCACGTAGGCTCCCCACAAAACAAATCAAGAAGATGTCATAAACCACAAAGCCACAAACCGGCATAAAGAGCACGCAGGCTCCCCACAAAGCTAATAAGGAAGATGCCAAATCGCACGAAGCTGGGCCGAGATCTCATACTTGGGTGCTAAACCCAATATCTTGGCTTGGACTAAATCACAAATAGCTAAGACCGTATCTCTGCGAGAGCTACAGTGTTGACGAAACACATGGTTATTCCGTTCAAACCATAGAAAATAAACTGTAGCTGAAAGGACTAACCGGGAAAGAAGGTACCTGAAGTCCCCTTTACGTCTAAGATGCAAGCTAGCCCACTGGAGCAAAGGGAGCCAAGAGAGAGTAGGCCATGTAGAGAGTGTCCTGGTAGTGACTTCCCGCCAGACATAACTAGAGAAGTCACAGCTGAAAAACAAATGGTCATGGGTCTCTGTAGCCGACCTGTACAAAACACACAGGGAGAATGTAATGACACCATGAGAGCTGAGCTGATCCATGGTGCGAAGCCAACCGAGTGAAGCAAGCCACATAATGAAAGAGTGGTGTGGAATATGCCCTGGAAACCACAAGAGATGATGAATCGAGTTCACAACCCGTTTGTCCCGTAACACATTCCAAGCTGAATCAATAGAGAATCATCCAGATGAGTGACCCTTCCACACAAGATGATCAAGACGACCCACTGAAGGCTGCACTGTAATATAGTCCCAGATATGCTAAAGATCTGCACTACTCAAAGGAAAATCCCACGAACCATCTCGAATAATATCCGAAACCCGAGCATCCCATGGCAAACTAGTAGAAGTCAAAATCCTAAGAGGGAGCAAGTCACACAAAGGTCCCTACGGTAGCCAGTGATCCCGCCATAACAAGGTGTCCCTACCATCACCGATACAAGTCATAATAAGACCCCAGCACCAATCCCTGCTGAGTAAGATCTTCCTCTAAGCCCATGAAGCACTAGAGGTAACTCGAATATGCCAAAAAGACCGGCCACGGAGGAGAACTAAATGGGCTCAAGAGGACCATACAGAAGACCTATCATTAAGCAGTCTCCAAACGTGCTTAAGAATAGCCGCTCTATTCCAATCTTCAATCCTCTTAATCCCCAGGCCACCCTCTCTCAATGGATAGCAAGACCATGCAACCTTGGCAGCCAAAGGGGATAGAGAAATACCCTTCCAGAGAAATGAGGCCAAAATACTCTCAATCCATCTAACTGTAGCTGTCGGCAAAAGAAACATGGATGACTAATAGACTTGTATGGATAAAAGCACCAACTTGATCAGCTGAAGTCGACCTGCATAGGTCAAAGATGCTTACGTCCATAGCTTGATCCGAGACAGAATTCACTCTAATAGAGGCCTACAATCAGAATGTCGAAGCTGGGTAGAGATCAGAGGAACCCCTAGATATCTGACCGGTAACACCCCCAGCTGGAAACCCAAAATAGACTGCAAATGAATTTGCTCCTCATATGTAATTCCAAAAAGAAACAACTGGCTCTTCTCTGCGTTAGTTACCAACCCAGAAACCTTGGCAAAAGAATCCAAGGCCGATTTTATCAGGCTAACAGAGGAAGCATCTGCTCGACAAAACACCATCAGATCATCTACAAAACACAAATGAGTAATAGCTGCCTGCCTACACCTCCAATGATAATGAAACCCAGGGCTTTGGGATGTTTCCCGAATGATACCAGCTAACCCCTCCATAGCCAACACGAATAAGTAAGAAGAAAGAGGGTCCCCCTGCCAAACACCCCGGGAGGACCTAAAAAAACCATGAAGCTCTCCGTTCAGGGCAACAAAGAAATACAATGTAGAGATACACGTCATGATCCACCTCACCATACGCTCGAGAATCCCAATGATACGTAGCCCCAAGAGGATGAAATCCCAACTCACAATATCAAAAGCTTTCCGAATATCAACTTTTAGGGCACATCGATGTGAAGTATCCCCAAAATGATAATTCCGCAAAAGCTCCTGAGTCAATAGAATATTATAAAAAATCCTTCGACCCGGGACAAAAGCCGACTGAGAACTCCCAATAACATCCGAAAGCACTACTTTAAACTGATTCACTATCACCTTAGTAATGCACTTGTATAGTACATTACAACAAGATATCGGTCTAAAGTTAGTCATACGACTCGGGTTCTCCACCTTAGGGACCAAAGCAATCCTGATAGCATTAACACATCTTGGCATTTCATTAGTAACAAATAAATATCTCACCGTGTCTCTGAGATCTATACTAATAATCTCCCATGCCCGCTTAAAAAACAAAGAAGTGTATCCATCTGGACTAGAGGCTTTATCATATGGGATAGAGAATAAAGCAGTCCTAATCTCATCATCAGTGATAGGAGCAATCAAGGGAGAAATCATATCAGAAGGAATGTGCCTAGAAAAATACCTGGAAGCCTCCGCGATCCGAGGTTGAGTAAGGGCAGCAAGAAGATCCTGAAAAAAACCCACTGCCAAGCGCCCTAAACCATAACTGGCAATAATATGAGTACCATTCCCATCAGTCAAACTGTGGATGCGGTTCCAAACCTGCCTGTGGATCAACGACTTATGAAAGAACTTAGTATTCTGATCCCCTAAATTCAGCCACTGAACACGAGATCGCTGCTTAAAAAAAGTCTCCTCATCTCGACAAAGACTGAAATACCGATTGGCAAGGTTTCTTTCCTGAGAGATACACTCAATAAAAAAGGGGTCCTGGTCCAAATTTGCTTGGGTTGTCGCCCACTGAGCACGAGCCTCAATCACCTTGCTGGAGATATGGCTGGAATCCCTAACATGTAGAGATTTGAGCTTCCATTTCAATAGCCCCAATTTCTGCGTAAGACGGAACATAGGATTGCCTACAATAGGCTCGTCCCAAACTGTCTGAACAATATCCATAAAATATGCACGATCAGCCCAAAAATTCATAAATTTAAAAGGGGATGGTACCTTGCCATGACGAGAGCCAAACCGAACAACCATAGAGCTATGATCTGAGACATCCCGAGGTCGAAACTCTGAAACTGTGGTCAGTCGATCAATGAACCAAGAAAGCGATGCAAAGACCCAATTGAGCTTTCGTAGAATAATCCCATCGCCCTGCTGACTATTATGCCAAGTATACTGAAGCCCAGTAAAAGGAACTCCAATCAACTCAGTATCATGAATACAGTGGCCAAAATCATCCATATAACCATACCACACAGGATCACCACCCATTCTATCAGAGGCTCCCAAAATGACATTAAAATCACCCAACACAAGCCATGGTAACCCTTCCAAATCAAACTTCGCCGCCTGATCCCTAAGGAAATCCCACAGGTTACGGCGATTCCTAGAGTCATTCAAACCATACACAAAGGTAATCCCAAAGGAGAACCCCTCTGAAACATGAGTAACCCTGCAAGTGACCTCCTGAAGAGAGGAATGAATGCTATCTACAAAGTAAAGAGAAGGATCCCAACATACTAGAATTTGGCAGGCAATAGAGTCTGTCACATTTGACGAAAACTGCCACGAAAGATGAATCAAATCAATCAAACCCAAAGATGAATAAGAAATCCAATTCCTCACTACGTGTTGTTTCGAAAAGCCGTTAAGGCCTTTAGTATTCCAACTCCCTATCATTGGAACTAGGATAGAAACAAACTATACAAGCACTTGGGCCTAGGCCCCTGCTTTCCTCGGCCCTTCCCCTTTTTCGAGGGTGGTTGGAAAATTGATCCAGATAAGGTGGCATCTGGCGTCTGGAGATCATCACTATGCAGAACAAGCGAGACAAACCTGTTGGAGGAAGTAGATTGTCTGCTCCCAGAACTCATACGAGAAGCCTGAGTGTTTCCCGTGCAGTTTATAAAGCCCATAATGCGGTCCTACTCAACTTCGATAGGAAAAGGCGTATCAAGATTCGACCTAGAATCAGAGTTGGAGAATTCACCTCTACTGGCATGAATAGTCTGCTGATATGGCACCAAATCCAAAGAAATATCTCCAACTGTAGCTGTACTAGAATGCATGGTAGTAGCCCCATCTGGAACTAAAACCCCAACTGATGCTGAAACATCCCTCTATCGCTCCCCCTCCCTAATGGGATCAGTAGTAACTGACTGTCTCAAAGGCTCGTAGTCCTCAGATTGCACTACAATACCACTCCCCGATGCCTTTTGGAAGCTAATAATTGTCTTACTCTTATTACTGAGCCATAGGTGAAGTAGGTACCTCTGGTTGGTGACAAACATGGCCAAAAACATAGCATTTGGGGCATCTCTTGGGGTCTACTCATATTTCACTGTAATCTGAATGGGTTTAGTAGATAACCGGCATTAAAATTCAAATTGGTGCTTGAGAGGCTTGGCTGCATCTATCTTAACACATACCCGTGCATAATCTAAACGGGTCCGTTCAGCAGTAGTCTTATCACTCGACGACCCAACATAGAAGAAACCATGCAAAGTCTTTTGTGAGACCATAAATGATAAGGCAACCCGTACAAATGAGCCCATACCGGAACCTTGGAGATACGACTTTTATCAAAGGAAAATTGAGCATGCCATTGTTGCAGAACAATCGACTTGCCCCCAAACATCCACGGCCCTCTCTCTAGGATTGAATGCACCACATCATTGTCCCTAAATCTGAAGATAAAGAAACCAGTACCAATGGACATAACATCCTCCAAACCTGCAGCTTTCCATGCACGGAAAGCAATTGAGCAGACAGCATGAAATGGCATAGAATACCCTGGGAAATAACCCACAATACAGCGAAACCACTCAAACATCATTGTCATCAATAACATCATCTGGGATATGTAAGATGTCATCCTTAATATTAAGGTCCACAGCTTCAAGGGTGAAATGGGACCCGACCTCTGTCACTCTAACCTTATCTGCCCAAGAGGAGGACACTTTTGATGTGCTCTTACCCGCATTTTTCTTTTCTAAAACTGGCTTAGAAACTGACTTTTTTTTCCCGGGGCTCTGAAGACGCCCAATTGAGCTGGAAAAGCTTCTTAGACTTTGTCATTTTTAAGCCATTAAAAGATAGCAATGATGAACCTGCATTATCATTAGATTCAAACTCAAGAAAACCAAAGGAAAAGTTTTTGTGATGAAAAACCTTAGCTCCTTGAATCGCCACATTTGAGAAAGTGGATAGCAAATACTTGTCATCCATCCATGGCTCCAAATTTCCAATCCATAAGGATTTCCCAAAATTTTCGGAATTTTGCGGCTGCTGGGAGGTGGTGGGGGTAGTATATAAAGTGTTGGCTTGGGTTGGATGCGGTATGGTGTTATTTGGGTGTGGCCGATTTGGTTCGGGCATTTTGTCGAACACTTGGTGGCAGGAAAAAAAATGTGTGATTTAGGTGAGTTGAAAGGTTTAGAACAACAGGGATTTGTGAAAAAATTCCAGGGGTGAAGGGGTTTTGGTGTTGGAAAGGAAAAGGCAGCAAAAAACGACAAAAAATGGCAAAAAAAACACCAAAAAAAAAGGTCCACGAAGTGGGCAAAAAACCCAACCAAAACACCAAGTTCCTAGAAAAAAACAGAGGGTTCTGCCAAAAACTAGGAGTCAACAAGATGCAAACAGCTAGGGAGATTGAAGAGCAAGCCTAGAGGAGTCAATCGTCGCCATCCACTGTAATTCCCGACAGGAAAACCCACCAAAAAATCCAATCCAGTTCTGCAGTTTCTGTTGAGTTTCACGGCGAAATCCCGATGAATGGAGCAGTAAACCGCGGGTGATGGAATGATGAGATAGAGCATCTCAAGATCTTTTCAACGCTGGGTGGATCATCGATTTTTCGCTCCAGACACGCCCGGAGGAAGCCGACGAAGTTCTCGGAGTGGGAGAAATTTGAGAGAAAAACGCTAAAGCGCGTGGCTTACACTCACTGCACAAAAAAAAAAACAAAAAAAAACGAACAAAAAAAAAAAAAAAAGCTATTTGTTATAATTATTAAATATTAAATGTTATGTTATACACCACTTGATTATATAATAGTATATTCATCAAATTTCCATACTATATTTATTATTTATTAATTGAAATGCTATCTTATAATATTTAATTATTGATTACATTTAAAAAAATATGAAGCTATTATGTTATTGGATTTACTATATTATATATCACTTGATTATACAATCTATTATGTTATTAAATTTGCCATGCTATGTATCATAACAATTTATTACTTTTTAATTAAAATGATATATACTTATATATTTAATTATTGATGACATTTGGAAAAAAAAAAATCCAAACATATTATATATATAAGAAAAACAAAAGTAGCATAATATTTTATTATCGATCACCATTAAAAAAAAAATTCATCCACACTAAACCAAACATAATATAAAAATGAAAAAAAAATATATATATAAATTATAATAATGCATACCATGTTTTTCGAACTTAAACGAACGAACAATCGAACAAATTGTTCGCGAACGAATGGATCAGTCGAACGTATAAGTTCGTGAACATAATTGAATAACAGCCCATGTTCGAACTCAATCGAACATATTATCGAATGAATATCAAACTGTTCGCGAACAGATGTCGAACAGTTATCGAACAAACATCGAGTTGTTCGCGAACTGTTCGGTTTGTTTGCAGCCCTAAAGAAGACTAGTATAAATTTTCGTAGGAATGGCCTGAAAATACTGTTCATTAAGGACTGAAATGTTTCTGAGGCATTCGTTAATCCAAACGGCATCACGAAGAACTTATAATGTCCCTCATGAGTGCGGAAGGCTGTCTTGGTTGTGTCGTCTTCCTTGACTCTGATTTGATGCTAATCGAACATCAGATTGAGCTTAGAGAAGACTGTTGCACCACTCAACTCATCAAACAACTCATCAATGGTGGGGATAGGGAACTTATCTGGGATGGTTATCTTGTTAAGGGACTTATAATCGACGCAAAATAGCCATCCTCCATCTTTCTTTTCACCAATAGAATTGAACTCGAAAAAGGGCTAACACTGGGTTTGATGATGCTTGAAGCTAACATTACATTGATGATCTTTTTGATTTCATTCTTTTGGTAGTACAAGTAATGGTAAGGTCTTATATTGGGAGGTGGGTTACCCGGCTTGATCCTAATGACGTGATCTTGTTCCCTAGCTAGTGGAAGACTTGGTAAGGTTTGAAGAGCATCTCAAAATCCCCCAATAACATACTAATTCTCGAATCCTTCTTGTCTCCATCATCTTGCTGTACCTGAAAATTGGCAAACTCAATTACATACCCCTGGCTGTCTTCTTGAAATGTTTTTATCATCCCCTTTAAGGATACCCTGGTCTTGCGCAAAGATAGATCTCCCTAAAGTGTTACCCACTGGTCTGCTAACTTAAACTTCATAGCCAATTTCCACCAATCAATGGTGGTTTCCCCCAAAGTCTCCAACCAAGCTACTTCTAATATTACATCTGCATTACTCATAGAGAATGGGAAGAAATTTTAAATTATCTTCATACACTGTAACTTCAACTAGACATTTCGGCATTCCCCTCTACACTTCACATTATAACCATCCCCCATCCTCACTCCAAAGGTTCTTGTGGAAGCCACCAAAATCCCCAAATCCTTAACCTCCCAATTGATGAAGTTGTGGGAGGCACTGCTGTCAACAAGCACAACCATTTCTTTACCCCCAAATTATCCCTTCAATTTCATTGTCTTTTGCCCAGTAATGTCTATCACTAAACTCACCAATAGCTCTACTTATCCTTGTATCTCTTCTCTCTTTTCATTTGCCTCAACCTCAGCTCCTATATTTTCGCCCCCTTCTAGCTCTTCCTTCTCAATCAAAAGCACCTAAAATTGTCTGTCGCTACATTGGTGTCCAGGGGAGTACTTGGTATCACACCTATAACACAACCCCTTCTCCCTTTTTTTTTCTGAATTTCAGCTTCAGTCAATATTCAGTAGGGAAAAGTCTTGCCGACCATAACTTGATCAAGAGTTTATCGATGAGATGGAGTTAGAGTGGGGAGTTGAAAAATAGTTAGAATTAGAGTAGGGATTGGAGTTAACATCACCTGAATTTCGTCGATATGGCGTTGATCTCGGGTTAGAAGAGTTGGAGCTAGTGTAAGATGGCTAGGTCTTGGTCTTGGGCTGGGAAATAAAGCTCCTTGGGCCACTAAAAGCATTCCCCCATTTGTTTTGCCAGCCCAAGTTAGAGCGGGCCTCTTCAATGACCAAGTTCCTCTCTTCTACTCTTTGGGCCAACAATGTGGCTTTAGTTAATGAATTAGGTTAGGCTGAAAGATTGGGCTCCTACAGTTTAATCTCAGCCCTTACTTTTGATTTAAGCCCATTTAGAAAGGCACTATTGAGACATTCTCTCTCTCTCCGGTGGTCAACGCAGCCACCTCTTCAAATCTCCTTCTAAACTCCACCACCGTTCCTCCTTACTTGGTTGCCATTAGAAGTTCCAGTGGGCTGACCTCTCATGTCCCACTAAATTGCTGCAAGAGAGCCATCTTAAAGGCTGGTCAGGTCCTTGCTTCCTCCCATGATTCAGTTCATTGGTACTAATGGAGAGTCTCCCCCTCCATGCATAACCCTGTCGCCGAGACTTTGTGTTTGTCAAGGATTTGGTTGAAGGTAAAGTAACATCCACTATAAAAAACACATCCATAGGGGTCCTTGCCAGAGAAGATTGGTAGTTCAAGTTTTCGACCCCCTCATTCGAGACGGTTTCCTCCATTGCCATCGTGAAACCATCCTTCTCCACCGAGGTTCCACCTTTCACCTCCTTGGTTTCCCCTTTGGGCTTTGCTTAAAAGTCCACAATCACCATGGGGATTAGGCCCTATACGTCCTCTTCCTTCTCCGCCTAAGCCCTCAACCAAATTCGTTATGCGTTCTTTTTCTTCCTCATCCTTCTTTTGCATCCAGTTTTGAACATCCATCAAGATTTCTCTCATGGCATTCATCGCCTCTATTATCCTACCCACATCTCTCTGAGCCACTGTCATGTCCTTCTCCACATTCTCAACTCTATTCTCCATCCTAGTACCAACCAGACCCCAACAAATTGCCCCATTCGCGGCGGTTTCCTCCATCGCCATCGTGAAACCATCCTTCTCCATCAAGGTTCCACCTTTCACCTCCTTGGTTTCACCTTTGGGTTCCGCCTAAAAGTCCACAATCACCGTGAGGATCAGGCCCTATACATCCTCTTCCTTCTCCACCTGAGCCCTCAACCAGATTCGTTCTGCGTTCTTTTTCTTCCTCATCCTTCTTTTGCATCCAGTTTTGAACATCCATCAAGATCTCTCTCATGATATTCATCGTCTATGTTATCCTACCTAGATATCTCTGAACCACTGCCATGTCCTTCTCCACATTCTCAACTCTATTCTCCATCCTAGTACCAACCAAACCCCAACAAATTGCCTTGCTCTAATACCAGTTGATGAATACTGGCTTTTGTAAATTAATCCAACTCATTTCCTCTCTCACACTCAACAACTCAACACGCATAATGACCCATTAAATTAATCAATCAAGCAATAACAAGAATAAAAATGGAACAAACCAAAAAAAAAAAAAAAAATGATAGATTATATTGATACTCAATAGAACAGTAGTTCATCAAAAAAAGGAACAAATAATTACAGACCCAAAAGCAAGATAACAGCTAGACTTCGAGGGCAGTACCTCCAAACACTATTCACCCAAAAAATATAGAATGGTCTCTACACCTCACGTCTCTCATTTTTATTACTGACACACTTAGATTCCTTGTAACTAACTCTGCCAACTGTTGCTTTTAGTAATTCCCTTTTCTGCCGTTTCCTCTTTTGTATTGTTGAGATACCACGGGTCCATCAGCAGGCTGTGTCAAGAGACAAGAAACTTGTTTGAAACGACATCAAATTGGCCACAGATGTACCATGCAACAACAGTAACATTAGTCGCACCATCCAATAGAGGAGTAAAATCAGCTGTGGAGTATGCAAGAGCAAAAATATTATGCTCTGTTTGGTTTACTCTTTAAAATAATATTCTACTTTTCCCAATAAAGTTAAACAGTGAAGTATGCCTTTAGTTCACATATTCAATTTAAAACAATTCAAAATACTACTCATTCTACTTTTTGACCGTTTGTGTGTAGTCTTTTTCAATAACTTTTTCTAACTACTGACATTTATTCCTTCTTCTTCTCCTTATTCACTCTTCACCTACTCTTCACCAGAATACACCTGTGGCCGTGTATCCCTTCCTCTCTCTCTGTCCATCAACCAAGCACAAAGCACCCATTTTCTTCTCTTCTTCACTCAAAAGGCTTCCTGCACTTTTTTCTCTTACACCTTCAAACACCATTTTTCCTTCTTCACTTAAAGTTTCAGACCCATAGAAAAAATTTCTCCGTTGCGATCTCTCTCTCTCTCCCTCCTTCTAGCAACAAAGCAATCTGCACTGATTGTGGACTCTTCCTCACAACTTCATCACTCCTGTGAAGGCCACCTTAGTTCTCTTTTGTGCGCTCTCTCTCCTTCCATCAAGAACCCTCCTGCAATCATTTTCGTTTTAGATCCAGATATAACTGAGGTCAATCGGCTAATATCTCTCTAATTTCGTCATTAACATCTCAAAATCCGACGCACATACGTAAGCCCATTAACCCTTTGTTTGTATTTTTTTTTTTTTCTTTCATTTTTCCTTAGTATTTTTGCTATATACTTGAACACTACCTACATACCCATATAACGGCAGCCTTTTGCTTCAGCATTTAAATGAATTTGTAATGCTATCTTGCAAAAACCAAGTAAAAAATATTAATATTTGATTCTATTTTAATCACTTATATGAAGGTGTCTTCATTCTGAGATATGCAATCAAACAAGAATAGGCCATAAATTATATTTTACATTGCAATTGAAAATGACTAAGTTTTTACTTGTTTTTATATTTAGGAAAGAGTTAATTACAAAAGTTATCTAGGTTGAGTTAAGATTAACCAAAATGGAGCATCTTTAATTCGGCACTAACCGTTCGTTTTCCATCTTTGGTATCATCTTTAACTTGTTAACTAATCTTTAATTTTTTTTTATTTTTTTATTTTTTATTTTTGGATATTTTTTCACAATCACATCTCTTCGTCAAGATGCTCTCTTAATTCTTATTAAATGCTTAACCAATGAGATTACTTATGGATTAATGTTTCTAGGAAACTCATGCATATTATCCTGTCCTTCTGCAGATTCATTACGAAGTGAATCAGAAGATTGCACATAGAAAATTGAGAAGACGGTGGTTGAAATAAAGATTGTAGGATAAGACAACTAGATGGCAACCAAGGCAATTTAAGTTCATATTGTTAAATACAACTATTAGAATCAAGGATATACAGAAAGTTGAAGCCTTAATTAAAGTCCACTTATAGGCCACATTTGTATGCAACTAGTTAATTTGTAATGTATTAGGGTGATTTACAATTACCAATAAGCTTCTATTGTACTGTTGTCACATGATTTGGGGATTATGAAATTATTTGTCTAACTTATGTATTAATCATTTTGTAGGTTGACAACTCCAAGTTGATCATAATAGCTACTTATGATGCTATGAACAAATGTACATGTCACTTAGCCCCATCGAAGCAGAATTGATTATTACTTTCGACAGAGGAGGAAGTTTTGACGTTTTTCCGCAATTAGGGTACACCAATGACCTTGTTGATCTACTTTGACTGTAGTGTCCCCCGTACTTACCGTTGAAAGCAGTGTTGGGTCAAACAAGATAATATTTTCTCTCTATTTTGTTTATAATGTTGTATGTAGCATATGTTTATGTTGATATGCTTGCTGATTGTTACAATGTTTCAATCTTGGTTGTTGTTCCCACCCTACTGTTATTAGATGAGTGAGTCCGTTCAATGGACCGCTAAAATCACCCATAAGTTTTTAGAACCATTGGCTGAGCGGGCGAAAACTGCCCATGGTACTTCAATAAAATCTTCTGACCATAGGAGGATTAGTGAACAATTATGAAATGTAGCGAACAAGAAATTGGAAGTGTCACAATTGTCTTCTAAGTACTTTCGCTTGCGATTGACATACTACTCTTGGCGTGGGCTAATGCAACATAGGGGGTTTGGTTGGGATCATGAGTCCCAAACTTCAACATGTTCTAAAGAGATTTGGGAAGAATATGTAAAAGGAAACAACATTTTTTTTTTTCAATTCTTATAACACAATAGTCAGTATGCATTTTTTTTTTTTTTTTTGGAAAATATGAATTAATTTATGTCTGTTTTCATTAACAACAAAACCCTGGGGCACAACAGTTCCTACATAAGGGACTTGTTGATAGAGAGTTATATAAGGTCATATTCGAGAATCAAAATGCAACTGGCAGATTTGCTGACACATCTGCGTCTCAACCTACAGCATCTAACATGGGTTTTCCTAATCCTATCGAGGCGGACATGGATCAAGATGACTTCGAACCTGATCCAGATAGATCAACTGGGGAAAAACGATCTAATAGGTCTAGATCTATCTGTAAATAGAAAGAGGAAGAGAGATGTGCAGGGAAACCCACTAGTGGGTGTGATTGGTTTGTTGGCAAAAGCTATTTCCAATAGGACTATAGGATCTGCAGCATCAAATCGCAGTGCCAATGATGGAACCCAAGAAAACGCAAGTGTTTGGACGGATCAATATTCCCTGGAAAATTGTCAGGCAATTTTGGAAAGCATGCAACTTCCACCCCAATTATATATGGATGTTGTGAAGTACTTAATTGCCAACCCAGAGTGATGTCGGCTAATGGTGAATATGTCACTGGAGATAAGGGAATTTTGGGTTTATAATGACTTCCATAGTATGTAGATGACGGTGTTTGACTTCCTTGTTGAACTTGTATTTTTCACTTGTTAGTCTTTATTTATTCCTTTGACATTTGAGATATTTTATATTCACTTCCTTCATATTAAAGACTTAACTTGCTTTGTTATAAGAACCGATACACCATGTGTTGTTGTGCAATGTTTCATATATGTTGGATATGGTCAATTAATTTTAAAATTGAATGTTATTTATACTTTGGTTAGTATAAAAAAAAGTATGGACTAATGAACAAATTGTTACAAATGGACAGGTATAGATGGCATCGTCTATCGACACAAACCATAACCGAGATAATGAAAGTCAAGAAGTAGAGTTATATGTACATGCTCAGCCGCATTGTGTGGGGCTATTGCGTATGAAACTGACTTCAGTATGCAAGGACGCCAACCTAGATATACATCTGCATTAAATGGTTGCAATTATACGGTGGAACTACTAAATGGTCATCCTACAAGAATATACAATAAGTGTCGCACGGGCAAACGATGTTTTCAGACCTTATGTTATATTGGCACAACAAGGCAAAGTGTGAGTAACCAGGCACATGAGTATTAAAGAGCAAGTAATGATAGTTTTTACAACAGGTGGGAAAAACGCGTCAAATAGTGATTGTATGGAGGATTACCAACATTCCGATGAGACAGTCTCTAGATATGTCCATGTAGTTTGTGAAGCGATATTGGAGTTGAAGTTAGATTTTATCAAGCCACCTAACTTCAATGATGTTCCATTAGAGATATTGACCAACCCAAACTATTACCCATTCTTTAAGGTGCTTAATTATTTTTAATTAGTTGTTAGTTAAGTTCATTGTTTTATAAATGTTGTTAGTCTTCACATATTATTAAAATGCAATTTTGTCAACAAGACTGTATTGGAGCAATTGACGATACACATGTACATGCGTGGGCACCATCTGAGGTAGTCGATACGTACGGAAATCGTAAAGGGACATTGTCGCAGAATGTGATGGTCGTCTGTGACTTCAATATGTTGTTCATATACGTCATCACCGGTTGGGAAGGATCTGCCCATGACACACGAATTTTAAATTCAATTCTAGATAATCATGATTCGGGTTTCCCACATCCTCCTCCAGGTGTAACTAACTTCTTTACGTATTCTAGCTAAACTGTGAACATTTTTTTAAGATTTGCAAATAACATTCAGTATTTCATTATAGGCAAATATTACTTAGTAGACGCGAGTTATGTGAACAAAGGTGGGTTCCTCGCCCCACATAGACGGTTTCCTTACCATGTTCCCGATGTGCGTCGTAACCTTTCTCGACCCCTACAGTTGTTTAATTACAGACATGCATCGTTTTGGAATGTTGTGGAGAGGACCTTTGGTGTTTTGAAAAAAAGGTTCTACATTCTTGATGGCATGAACAATTACCCGTTGGAGAAGCAAGCTAAAATTGCTATGGCATTTTGTGTAATTCATAATTTTATCAGGAGGTTCAATAAGAACGATCCTATCTTCCAAAAGATTAATGCTGATGGAGTTTATGAGGAAGGGAATGGGGCGGGTTCGAATCAACTAACTCAGCGTAATATAGACGACATGGGAACTTTGAGGGATAACATAACTAGTGCTACGTGGGCAGAACATGAGTCCATCTCATAATTGTAATTGAATATAAGGGTACGAAGGATTCTGAGGGATGATTATTAGTAGCTTCGTATTATTAATTTAGATATGTATTAATGCCGTGTTTTTAAATAATATATTAGTAGTTGAAATTATTATGGAGAATTTGTTTTTAATTTAGTGATAAAAAAAAAAAAAAAAACTACCAAACAACTAATTAATATTATTTAAACGTAAGTTGAAAAGTTCAATAAATCAAATAATAAATTTTTTTAATAAAATGTATCAAAATATTCTATCTTAAAATCCTTTTTGAAAATTATACCAAACAATTATTCAGTAATTTATTTAACTTTAATATAATATTCAAATAATGTACCAAATACATATTCGAATTCAAATCCTATTCTATTAAATACAACTCAACTTTTTTCAAAAGACTATTTTAAAAAGTGTCAAAATAGTGAATCAAACGAAACCTTAATAATAAAGGCTCCGTTTGGTACATAAATTTAAAATACTATTATAGTTTTTCCAATAAAGTTAAATACAAAAATGCATTTGTTTCAATATTTTCAAAATCTTATTCTACTTTATTCATCTCACAAAACATTAATAATTATATTTCTCGTAAAAATAATCCAATTTTACTATTTTTTTTTTTCAATAATGAATCAAATGATGCCAAAGATATCAGGATCTTTTTGACAATAAAAGCAAGAGATTCCAGTAGAAAAGGAAACTCCAATAACAAGATTCTTGAGTTGAATAGATCACGACATGTACGGTTTAGACTTCGTAACCATTCTTCGTTTTACCGGGAGTCAAGGTATCTACAACTTCCCCCAAATTGTTTATCAAATTATAGAAAGGAAAAGTGAGCTATCCTTACTTCTAACTCAGATTCATATTGTACTTTAATATTCCCCCTTGTATTTTACAGTTTACCTATTCATTCTTGTCCTTTTTATTCCATAAAAATAAAGAGTAATGCTACCCTTACTCCCCCTTCTTACTCCTTTCTCTTACTCACTCATATGATAGGTGGGTGTAAAAAGAGAGAGAAGGGGGAGTAAAGCTAGCATTATTAAAAAATAAAGGCTTTCCTTCTCCTTCCTTGGAATGAACACATGCCCTGTCAATACTTTTGGCCACGTTTCATGGCTTCAAACCAATCATGGATCCAATAAATAGAAATTGGTTTAATTTCAACTCTCGCGTAGAACCATTAGGGAAATTGTACTAACTAATAGTCTAATACATCAATCCTCGAAGTCGAAGAAGTAGAAAATCCTACAACAATGGCCAAATAAGAAAACGCCTTCAGTGCTCTGATTTGGTGTACAGGTAAACATTGGGGATCTATGAACATTATCACCCAAAGGTCCATGAAGATTTTTTTCTTCTACTGATTATCAACAATGCCTTCACTTTCATTAACAGCAATATATATCTTCAGATAAGAAACTGTGCTGCTAGTTGTTTTGATTATGCTACCCACTCATGGAGGTGGAGTCCATTTGCCTGATCTGAAATCTTTGTAGAAGCTGGAGGTCTTTGAAACAACATAAAAGACTGCATACACAGCAATCATATGGAAACAATGAAAACATGACAGAAAATGGTTCACTTGCAAAATAGCATGTCAGTGTGCGAGTGTGTCTTTTCCTATGTGTGTGTATAAAGAGATAATGTATTGAATTGCTCTGATAAGAAAATAGAGAAACCTGGGATCCCAGGGATGATGAAGTTAGCTTCTTTCAGAACATCATAGAGCTTCCTTTTCTCATTTACCTTGACCCATTTAGAGCCCCTACCTGTGGAATGAAAAGAGAAAAGTTTAAATATACATATAAAATTTAACTCACCTGAAACAATTGATCTTTCTTAAGCATCTACATGAAACTCAGAAAAGAACTGTAAACAACTTGGAAGATAAAATGAACTCTTAAAAGAAATTTAAAAACTTGTTTAAGCATAATGAAGACAGACATGCAACTAGCAGCCAAAAAAAGATAACAAAAAAAAACAAAAAGCACCTATTGAGAGATAATTAGCATAAAACCTCTTCATTTACATAGTGTTATCAAGTCTTCAACTGAAAATACCACAATTCAGATACCTGCAGAGTAGTCATCAATTGCATCCTTCTCTTCATCACTGATGCTTTCAGCATTAGCACCGGCAGTCCCCTCTAGCAGATAACGGAGAAGTTTTGTCTTTGACAGAGAAACTCCAGAACCAGCCTGATAAACCAAGTACAAGAATTGAGAATAAAAATCATCTAAAATCTATCACTAAAGATGCAAATGAAGGGCTTCCAGACAATAATGGTGCTACCTGGTGTTCTAAATTGGCACCAGATAATATTTTTAGCAGCGGGCATTATACCACAAAATGTTGCTATACACTGTAATAGTTTTCATCCGCTTATAGGATTACCATGATCAAACAAAGTTTTTAGATAAAAAGAAAACCAGAAACAAGAACTATTTTTCCATGAAGTTCAATTGAAGGTGCAAGTTCTTTCTATATACAATATAACTTAAATATCTTGAAAATGAATTGGTTACCTCATAGTACAGTTCAACTGCTTCACGCATATAGTTATTTTCTTTATCCCATGGCAGTGGTGGACAACCTTCTGAAAACATGTTTGATAGCTGAGGACATTACAAAGTGGTACAAACAACAAAAGGTGGAGAATGTATTATGCAAAATTCGATATACATCAACAATAAAGACAAAGAGAATAAGGCAATTAACGAATTTTATGCTAAAACAAAAGGCCTCTGAAAATGGATATCATGTCAAGATGAACTGCAAAAATGTCGGTCTCACAGAAGTCCTCAATAAAGTCACTGGACATAACCTCTGCATACAGAAGAAGAACTGGCCAGTGAAGAATATTATTATTATCTAAAACCGGTTTCCTTAATCCAGTAAGTTCTTGAAACATCGCCTTCCCAATCTTCAAGCCTCTATTCTGGATTGCAGAAGCAAGGTCCTACATAAATTCGATGAAGTAAGGAATATGACTTAAGGGTAAACAAACAAAAAGAATTGGTTTCATAGAGTCCAATTAGCAAACCTTAGCCTCTGACACTGCCTTAGAAACTAGAGCCTGGTGCTCGTCTTCCTCTTGCTTCCGTGAATCAATCTCCCCAGCAAGCTTCTTTAGTTCCTTGTTATCTGGGTCCTGCTCAAGTCCCTTTTCACAAAATGATTTTGCTTCATTCAACAAATTCAACACCAATGACGCTTTAGCTGCCCGATAATGTGCCTAAGCAACATGAGATATAGGTTAATTAATTAAACAAATTAAACTAACAACAAAGAAAGACCATCTAAGAACCTGAACATGAAATAACTACCAACCTTAACATTATTTGGGCACAATTTGATTGCCTCCTCAGCATCCATGAGAGCGCGTCTATAATTTCCTAGTAGTAAATTGACATGGGCTCTATTTGCATATAAAATCGAGTTCTCAGAGCTACTTAAAACATTCTGATTTATCGCCCTCGTGTAGCAATCGATAGCATCAGAGTAATGCTTTTTACCCTGCTTAACATACTCATTGCCTCTCTCCTGCAACGCTAATGAAAGAACAATAAACCCACAAATATAATAACAACATTCTCCAACGGAATTTTTTTCAATTAATGTAATAACCTCGAGAAGCTTACTTGAGGCAAGCAAACTAATAAACCCCAAAATAAAAAAATAAAAAACAACAGCTTCTTCGAACATGATGTTTTGTTTGTGGTTGAATTTAGAGAAGTAAATATAACAGAACTCATAAGTAGCTTAAATAAATTCAATCGTATGGCAGGTGTTCGAGGAAATTCCAGAGTGAAAAAAAAAAAAAAAAAAAAAAANAAGTAATAGATAATTAATAAACATGAGATACATAGAAATTATATTTATATAAGAATATAAATCCATTCTGAAGTAATACATAGAAAATGATGGATACTTTAAAAAAGTCTAAATACATTTAGAAAAATTATTTATTTAAAGAAAATATAATGATTAAAATGAGTATCCCATAATTTTATTAAGATAAAGAGTATCGAAATAATTAATGTATCTAGACATAAACGTGTCTAGATTCATTGAATTTAAAATACATAAATTAGAGATAATAGAAGTGATTTATATAAGGATTTTAGAATGACAAATCCTAGAAAATAATTTTATTATTAGAGAAATAAATATAAAAGACATAAATGCCTAAAATAATAATTTGTCCAAGATAAATGCTAAAATAAAATTTTATATAAAAAATAAATTTGGGATTTACATAATTTAATCGATAAGAAGAGTGATAAACCTGGAAATAATTTATCCTTTGATAAAAAATGGAAAAAAGATACTATTAAAGCATTTTAATAAAATGATTAAAGGAATTTATCAAAATGCCCCTTACAGGTTTTTGTGCAAAATTGAGTGAATCAAAGTGTTCAGTGTAGGTGGGAAAGTGTCGTTTTGAAACTTAGTGGGCGGGAAAGTATCTTTTTGTCGAACCTTGGGTGGGAGCATGTTGTTCTCCCTTTTTTTTACTACATGGGAAAAATAAGAAACCCAGAGAAAGCAATTTCTAAGAGGTTGAAACGTGCCCGTGAGTATTTTGGTAATCTTAGGACTTTTGGCCTCCAAAGAGTAAAACCGTCATTTTTCTATCAAGATTAGCAAATATTGGTGTTTTAAGACTATGATTTTTTGGAAGATTTTGGAGTTTCAAAAGTATTTTTTCTTGGCTTTTTCAGAAATGAGCTTTCACACATATTCATCCAAGATATCCAATTAGGTATCGCCCAAGGGGGTCTAATTCAATGAAACATCTCGGCTTAATAGGATTCTTTGAATGCACTAATACTATCGCACCGTAACCCACTAAGATTACCCCATTGAAGTGGCTTGGGTCCGTTGGCCTTTGGAAAGGGAAAATACTACTTACTCTTCTTTACCTTATTGTTCAACTGTAAGCCATTGGTTTGTGAAGCATGCTATATCTTGCGTAGACATGAATTTTGTTATGGAAAGGCTTGTGAAAGGATGTTGGTTGGATCGAAATGAATTTGAAATAAAAGATTGTCATCTCTTGATAGGTTTTTAGCAATGGTGTTGTCGTGTAATAGACTTTTATGGAACAATATGTGACATCTCTTGATGGGCTTTTAGCAATGGTGCACTGTATGATGGGCTTTTATAGCAACACGTGTCATAAGCTTATTAACGAGAGTGACATGAGCTTTTAAAATTGTCTTGGGCTCATATGTCAATAAATGCCAAAATGTTTTACTAACATTAGTACATCATTAGAGGGGTATAATTGTTTTTTGTTTTAGGTATTTGAGGTATCTAGGCCATATTGAAGCACGGTTTGTCAAAATTGGGGGCAACCCTCCTATTTTCCATAGTGATGTGTGGCATTTAAATCAACAAAATTTGTGGGGTTTTATTGTAGATATCCATTTTTGTTGTGTGTGTACAATGTACATAACTAACCGATTAGCTATAATTGTGATTTATAGAGTTTGGTTTGTTTGGTACAACTTTTTTCAGTAGAGTTTATAAGGGTGTTTGTCTAAGTTTATAAGATGGTCAAACCAGCTTATAAACTCTAAAGTCAAGTTGATATGTTTGTTTATAACTTTTTTGGGTAAATTGAGGGGAAGCTAAATTGAGGGGAAGCTACTTTTTTTTTTTCTTGGGTTATAAGCACTTTGCTTATAATCTACTTTGAAAAAATATATTACCACATTACCCTTATTTAATTTTAAAAGAGTAATACTAGTCTTATAAAGAGGCATACAAAGACCCATACAAAGAGTCAAATCTAGCCCTTGAAAGAGGGGAAAAAGAGAGAGAGAAAGAGACAATCATGAATTTCAAGGGCTGGATTTGACTTTTTGTATGGGTCTTTGTATGCCTCTTTGTAAAGCTAGTATTAATCATTTTAAAATTCCATTATAACCTTTAATTTTTTATTTCAAACAACTACCGCTTCTATCACTATTCCATCATAAAACCTTATTTTTATACTTTGACCAAGTATATTACCACATTACCCCTATTTTGACCAAGTATATTACCACATTACCCCTATTTAGTTTTTTTTTTTAATATAATTATAATTCATTATATTTGTTCATTAGTTTATTTTGTATAAAGAATCTAAAAATTATTCATATAAATTTTTAATAAAATATTTCTCTATAAAGTATTTGTTTATTTAATTCTAAAATTATATTATATTGTAATATGATTGAAATATATTTTGATAATATTATAGTAAAAAATTAAGTTAATATAATTTATTATTTGATAAAATAATGTAGTACCCTTTTTAGTTATTTTAATAATAAAATGTACTTACAAGCCACATTTTATCAAACGTGTCAACTACTTATTAATCACTTATGTTAGAGTAGGTGCCCTAGAGCCAATCAATTATTGTAGAATTAGCTCTTTGTAATAATGTTCATTGATCAATAAAAATGTATTTTATTCAATATCGGGTAAATCATATTGGATATATTGATATATGTCCTTAGAATGGTAGAACCGTGATGAGGGTATCAAGTTTTCAAATCTTGATAGTGAGAACCCTATGAGCACCTATGATGGCCATTCTAGAAATGTCCGTAGCCCCAATATTGTTTTGAAGTAAGGGCACAGATAATACGGTAAGGCTATCATAGTATTGAATGACCTTGTCGAAAGGCAGTGACTGATCTCACTTGTTAAGGTTGTTTGGTGACAACCTAGTACAACACATGGGTGCTTGCTGTAGGCAAATTCACTAGACTAACCCACTAGAGGATTCCATATGGATGGTAACCCCAGTGTCTATGGAACAAATCCTCTAACAAATGGTGGTGCATGTAATCTTTAGACTTGAGATCACTGGAGCGCCTTGTGCACCAATTGGTGTAGTTTGACACTAGCCCAACACAGTTATATTCAAAGTTGTCAATACGGTAGTGGCATCAAGGAGTGTATCAAGACTATGGTGGATCGACAGATGATTTATCGCTCCCGGGTACGGGAGAAGTTATCTCACGGCTCAATTCAGTAAATGACAATGACACTAAAACTGTGGCCATAATGGGATTTAGTTGTTGCTCTATCCAGTTTATAATTCCGGTCATTGGTCCAATAACTGAATACATAAATATCGAGAGTAACCAAGGTTGACACTTATTTTGTGCCTCGGTCTCGAAGAAATAACAGATGATGAAAAAATTAAATTGTACGGTAACCATATCGTTGACAGGTAGCTACTTCGCTGACTCTGAATCTATCAAGTGGCCATGATGCCTTGTTAGGGGCTAATCTTGGTCTATGTGTAGTGTGTATTAATCGCGATACTATACACTGCCAATATGATGAGGAGCCTATAGGTCACAAATATAGAAGATAATTTAAGAATCAGTTTATGAAAATAGCGTTTTCATCTTTTTAGGAGAAATGATATTTTGGTAATCTCACAGTGCAATTAAATTTGCTAAGGTTATTGCCTTTATTTAATTTGATATTAAAATTAAATAAGTGAGATTATATTTAAATATGCGTACGCATATATTTAAATGAATTACTGTTATTGTTAAATGTCAATATATTTTATATACATTAATTGAATTGAATTGAAATAATAATAATAAAAATAAAAATATCTAAATGGAGTTGTTTGGACATAGGGGCTGTTTGGGTTAGTGCCTAAGCCTATTTCTAAGTAGAATAGGGTTTCACATGCCCTATATAAGTGCATGTGTTCTATGAATTAAATAACACTTTTAATTAAGTCATTTTTATATTCATTTGATTGAAAAGCTCCAGCCCCTTTCTCTCTACCCCACGACACTTTATTTTGATTAAATCAAATTTATTTGATTATTGTTCTTGATTCTTGAGGCTAAAGATGATCTAGTAAATCCCTATTTAGCTCTTCGGGTTATTTTCGTGTGGACTACCACTGGTTCGATTCTATTTTGAATCGGTAGCGAACCCAGTCAGAGACAAGTTCGAAGGAGCCTCCAAACGAGAGTATGAACTCTAATCTTTACTCTGATCGTTCATATTACTGCAGAATATTTGATTTAACATATTATCTGTAAATTCTGTATCCTAATCTTGGCTTAAAATGGAATCGATCACTGTTTTATTTTTGTTTTCCACTGCCATGTGTTTTGATCGTTTCCTAATAGCTTGTAAGTAGTTTAACCAAACACGTAACTGTTTAAATTTTAAATGCTTAATTATAAGCTCAAATTACCTTATAATTAAGCACTAGCTGTTGATGCAAAAATACACCAACTAGAGTTATGTGTGCGTGATTACAGATAACCAGCAATGAATTAATAGTAAAATGCAGTAAAGTAAATGGTAAAAGAGTTTTTAAAGTGGTTCGGTGAGTTAAACTCTTGAGCCTACGTCCACTGTTTTTGTATTTGCTATGAGAGCCTACAATGACAGTCCTAAAATCATTTGCTAACCCTTTTCTCATCGTTGGAGGGGGTTTATATACAAATTTTATACAAAGGAAAGAGCGAAAATAAAGGGATTACAATTAAATTTGAAATGCAACTCCGATAGTCTCGTGATTGAGCGTTGTAATTGCGCAATGATTGCTGTCGATCTGACACTTTCTTAGATAATCGGGATCTGAAGTTATCTGTGAATTGGTTGAAAAACTGTAAGGATTGGTCGCGACTACTTGTACTAGGTCGAGCTATAACTCGAAGAGCTTATGCTAGATCAAACAATCAGTAGAGCCGAGCTGGTTCAGGATCGGGCTATAACCTCACGATTCTTCGAGCTTGATGGAAACATCACACACAACATTTTTCCCCTAGTGTTCGATGCTTGTGTCGAGCTTCAAAGGCTGTTGCTCGATTTGACATCAAGCTTGGACTTTATCAGTTGTGCGCTGAACATAGATTCGGTCGAGCTTCATGAATCAGACTCATTGCTTGTCAACGTACTCCACACTTGGCCTTTTCTCTTTTGTGACATTCTCAAAAAAACTTGGAATTTGAAAAGAAAGGGTACTTGTGTAAATTCCACGTGGTCATGTCGCATTAAATGCGGCAGCCTTCGATAGTCACTTTTCATCGCACGTGGGTGACTACAGCTGTCCACGCATGCGCGAAGTTGAGGTGCGTGCGGTGATGGTTATGATTGTGGCAATCTAACGGTTGATCGCCCATCTTGGATGATTGACACATGGCCACATCCAAAGGCTGAGATTGCTTGATGAATGGAAGGTCGAGATTCACTGTAGATCAATAGCTACGATCGAACCCCGCCCTTTCGTCTCCCATGCAAACCACTATAAAAGCGGGTGAACTCGTCAGAAAGCTTTCACACTTTGCAAAAGTTTGCAAGCGTGTTTGCTTATTCCATCGCTGCGTCTTCATTTTCACGGTGCTTTTCTGGCAAGTTTCTCCTCTCCTTTTAGGCTTCTACTCCGATAAGGCTTCTTTTCGCTCCTTTATTTGTTTTTACAACTTTTCGTGGTTGAGGGTGGTTATTTCTGTGGCCACATTGGGCTTTTTAGGGTTTTGCTTAGTTTTTTAAGTGCATCTCTGGCGGTCTTGGGTTTAAAGAGGGTTTATGGTGGCAGTCGCGGGAATCTTGGTAGGCCACATATGTCTATTGTCCGATGCGAGCTACCTGGGGTGCCTGAATTGAAAACAAGTGTGATAGGTCGCCGAGTTTTTCAAGCTCCGACACATGTTCGCTTCTGTTTTAGGTACCCAAAGGCGAGCTATCGTTATGTCTTCATCGAGCGGTCATACCATTGATCACATGTTTGATTCCCCAACAAGCTTGGTAGTCCTTGGGGGCACACTCCCTGAGCTTTCCAAGGATATCGTTGCACGGAGTTCGGATCCTGATGTGGGGGGCTCTTCAGATCATGCTTCGACAAAGGTCGTTTAATCAAGGAGATCTACAGTCCACAGGTCGCACAAGGCACAATCTTTGATTGACGTCGAGGATCTTAGGCGCATAAATGAAACTTATGCTCCTCAACTCAACTTGAAGGTTCTTGGAGCCTTCTCTCGGAAGAATCCCCCCACAGGTTGGGTGGTGATTTCTAAGACCTTTTTGAGGTGTGAGATATTGTAACAACTTCTTTCTACTATAATATTCGTAAAATATATTAATAAAAAGACAAGTATATTTATCAAAAAAGTTGGGTGCAAAAATTTTATTTACTTAATAAATACATTCTTTACATAGTACAACATCATTTGTACAAAAGGACTCTAAAAAAACAGTGGATAGTGCAGTCAAGTCTTCCCGCTTGCCGACGTCCATCCGACCACGTCCTCACCTATGTCCTGAAAAATATAGAAAACAATGGGGTGAGCACAAAGATGCTCAGTAAGTAAATCTTCTACTCTATAATCCCCGTGCATTACTCAACAATTCTGTTCGTACTCTTGTCACTTTCTCTAGTTCAATCTCTCTTGTTCTTTCTCTACTTCTATTTCTTACTATTCTTTTCTTTCTTTCTATTCTCATCACCCATGGAGAATATCATAACCATGCATGGATGAGACACTAAAGCATAACAATGCATTTTCTTTCTTTTCTTTTCTTTCTATTCTTCTCTTATTTTTATTCTCTGTCGGTCTTGGTCGATGCATGGATTCGGAACCCTTGATCATGTGAGTGTACTCTCTTTCATGTATAGCTCTCATCCGTATATATTCTTATGGCTATACAAATTCTTTTTCTCATTCTCATTCCGCTCTCTCATGGCGGAGACCGCTCTCTCTCATGGCGGTTTACATGCGGGTAACTCTACACTCACGGGTTCCCTATCGCACAACCTATTTTCTTTTCTTTTCTATAGCACTTAATATTCATTTTATTTTCTAGTGCTAATTCTTTCTTTCTCTTTATTCTAAGAGAATTGGTTCTTTTCTTTCTCTCTATTCTTAGAGTGTTTCTTTCTCATTTCTCATATTTCTTTTCTTTTCTGTAGTACTTAATATGCATATGGATGGCTCATGCCTAAAATCTTTCTTATATGCATTCATGAAATGCAAATATGCTATGTTGCATAAAGTAAGGTTCCCTACTTCTACTCATGCTTCTTTTAGGCATTTCATCAAACAATATGTGTGCATACATAAACTCTATTCTAACTTTAATTATACTTCTTTCTTAACCATCCAAAATTGGAGTTCAACTCCTTTAAATCATCACACATCCTGCAAAGAAAACACACTTCAAATATTCCTCTCAAATTCTTCTAATTTCTACCAAAATTTATCAACACAATCCACCCTTCTCATGGTGGAAATTCCTTCATAAAACAACATTGAACTCATTCATGAATTCATCAACTCATTTCAAACATAAAAATTCAAGCATTAATCATATATAAAATCTCTACACATCATTAAATCATGCAAATCACAACTTAGGTGGATTTACTTACCTTAGGCTCAAGGAGAAACCACATAAGCTCTCTACTCTTGGTGGCTTGATACTTTCTCATAAACCTTCAATACAAACTCAATAAGGATCCTACTCTTTCAACAATAAAAATTCACATCTAGAGTAAGGATTCTCACCTTTAAGTGCTTAGGATCAACTTGTATCAATTTCTAGTCAAAAGCTCTTCAAAGATCCTTGGAAAATTGAATGAAAGTTTGAGAGAATTGAAGGATGAAAGAGGCGGTGGAGAAGAATGAATGAAAGGGTTTCTAAAGCTAAACCCTTAATATCTCATATTTTCTCCACTCTTTCCCAATATACCCTTGCTCATTCTTTGAAATTCCACCTATGACCTTTAATTCTTTGCAAAAACATCCCCATTCAAACTATTCTCCATGCAATTTTGTTGCATTTCACTTCCCACTTTTCCTGCTAATTAGGGGTAGAATGGTCATTGAGTCCCAAAAGGAAGAATTCTTTAAAACTCAAGGGAAAATTTCAGCCGAGTCTTCGCCCCGGTGAAAACTCACAGCAGCTACACGGGGATGTAGCACTTCATCGCCGCGGCGAAGCTTCTTCTTCGCCCTGGCGAAGACTGTAACATCAAGATTTCGCCAAGTCTTACAAATTTTTAGGGCAACCACTCAACCAAACCAATACACCCTTTCAACCAAGGGTCAACCAAACCATATTAACAACATACAGACTCAAATGAGGATAAATCAATAAGCATTCAAGTCATTCATCAAATCTTAACTACGTACCTCAAGTGGGGCGTTACAGATATCTATCCTCATCCACCATTTCATCAACAACGTTTTGAGACGGTTCGACATCATCCCTCTCCAGCTATCCACGAATTCGTACATTATAATTGTAAGTCTGTATATAACATACCAGATAGCCAAGCAAGGTGAGCCATCTGTTTAGGAGCTTGTCCATTTGTATAGATTAAAGAAGGGTCAAGACCAGATGTACTACCTCTCCAAGGCAAGGAAGGTACACTTTAACGATTTTGTTGACGTTCCAAAGCTGGTCCTATATTGGGACTCTTATTTTTTCTTTTATGAGACTGGGGAGACCGGCGTTTTTGCATCTAAAGCTAGTAAGACTTCGACCCCCAGTGTGTGCGAAGAGTGTTTTCAAGCTCGATGGTTGAACTAACCAAACTTCTTTGCTTTGCAATTAACGTCGAGTAGAATTTTCTCCTTGTGATGAGCTTACAGAGGCTTTAGTGATCTCTCTGACAGGGAGCACAACATCAACGAGATAATCTTGCTTCCTTGCCTAAGGGCATATGACTTTTGCGAGGATAGAGCCACTTTCAACACCATTCTTGAGAAAGGTAAAGTGTTTACTTGCTCGCTTCTTCCTTTTTTTTTTTTTTTTTTTTTTTTTTTTTTGGTCGTTGATTGTTTGCTTCTTCTTTTGTAAAAGCCAAGAAGCCACCGACTACTCTGGCGAAGAAGCAGCCCACTAATGCTACTGGAACGATCAGGCAAGATGCCTCGCACCCAGCCCTTAAGCGAAGTGGGGGCGAGCTTGGGGAAAGCCCAAGTGCAAAAAAGCCCACAACTGCCTCTAAGGCAATTGGAGAGAAAAGTGCCCTCAAGCCCCAAAAGAGGTTGGCGAAGAAGATTTACGAGCCAACTGGAGGCTCAGGAAAGCAGAAAATGCCTGAGTAGCATGATAACTCGGGCAAGAAAAAGTTGACCGAGTCGTAGGGGGGCTCGAGAAAACAAAAAGTCGTCGAGCAGCAAGGTGGTTTGGATAAAGAGGCCGTAGGGCAAGTTGGTAGCCCAAAAAAGTCTGCAGCCAAAGATTTAGCCAAGAAGAAGTCTGTTCCCCTGGGCAAAGCTGTCATTCTCATGGGAAGTAAATCGAGCTCACCTCAGTAGAGAGGCAAAGTGACGAACAAGGTAGCTCAAGCTACTGTCAACGCATTAATTGACCAACTCCCTGAACACATCAACGTCGGGCTCATGACGACTAGGGATGTCGTCACCCCACAAACTTTTGCTGGTGTTAGGGATTTATCAGTAGTTCACCCCCCTTCTCCCTTTTTTATACATGTTTTCTTTATTCCTTACTGACTCTCATTTTCCCTTATTTAGGCTTGCATGGCAAGCATGCTTCTCTATGATAAGTGTTACCCTACATTGGAGGGCACTCATAAGGGATAGTAGGAAGCGAAAACGCTTAAGAATGATGTCTTGGCTAGGGCCATGGTAGTAGAAAAGGAAAGGGGCACGAAGTAGGTCGAGCTTGAGCGGCTTAAGGAAGAAATGGCGACCTTCAGGGTCAAGGAAAGGGAATTCCTTGACAAAATTAAGGTGAGCAAGGCCACTCGGGCAAAGGTTTAAGCCAAGGCGGTCGAGGCTGAGAAGAGTTTGGCACAACAACAATGTGCCAATAATAAACTGAATTCCGAGCTCACCTTGGCTTAAAAACTGCCTTGAATTGGGAGGCGAAGTTCAAACATGTCTCACTTGATCTTGCCTAGGAGGTGGAAGGTCGACAAAAAGCCGAGGTTGAAACTAAACAGCTCAAGCTTGAAATCAGGGAGCTGAACGAGGCTGTTGTGAACCAAACTTGGAAGACGTCGGTCTTCCTGGTGTAGAAGTTGTGGGAAACTCATCCTTCGATCTACTTTTTCTTTCTTCCGCAGTCTTACCAAAAAGAGGTTGACAGGATGAGGACTGAGGCTCAAGGGATGGCCTATGTTTACTCGGATGACTTCAAGCCCAATGGTGAAGGTGAGGAGGAAGTCGAGGAGAGAGAGGAAGATACTGGCCTTAAGCAAGAGGTCGGGGATCCAGCTCCTCTAGCCATAATTTTGCCCATTATTGTTGACCTTCCTCCGGTCGAGACTCCGAAGGATGTCCCGGTTCCTACCCCTGAAGAGGTTGCCAAGACTCCTGCCATCGACGATCCCTCTGCTCAGATTGGCGATGATGCTCCCGTTTTTCCAACTGCTTAGGAATTTTTCTCTCTCTCTCTCTCTTTTTTTTTTTTTTTTTTCTAGTTTAGTTTGTAACTAAACTTTACAATTAATGAAGGATATTTTTTGCATTTATCTATCGAGCAATTTTTTATTTTTGCAGAGTCGTTTTGATCGTCCTAATTGGGCTTATCATAAAAAATTTGCTCCAAGTTATACATAACTCACTTCTTGAGGAACTTTTCGAATATAAGTGAAGAAATCTTATGCGACAACTCTGACTTCAGACTCATTGTCCGTCTTGAGTTTTGGTCGCCGGCTTATGACCAATTTCCTTCGACGTGTTTTACTTGAATTTTTCCAAATGTAACTTCATCGACTTGGAGAATTTCACTTTTAATGAGTTGGATTTTTGCATGGCTTATAGAGCTAAGCTGCCTTTTTTCGAACTCTTGACTTTGAGTTTTTGGATGCGATCATGTAGATCACAATTTTTGAAACAAAAGACAATAAATGGTAAACAATAAATAAACAAAGAATGACAAACAAAGAAAAGTTTATGAATAATACCTCTTTTTATTGATAGAATTTTTTGGCCATAAACGATCTTACAACAAATGTTTAAGAGAAAATAAAACATGATTGGAACCCAAGCTGCTCATTAGTAATACCTTCGCAAATGCTTAATGTTTCAGGCTTGCAGTATAGCTTCGCCATTGAGGCATTCCAATTGAAAGGTTCTTGGTGCAAGCTTTTTGGAGATCTTGAATGAACCTTCCTATTTGGGCCCAAGTGCCCCCAAGTTCGAGTTTTGTGTACCTTGGATAACCTTTCTGAAGACTAGGTCACCCACTTCAAAGTCTCTATTCTTGACTTTGGTATTAAAGTATTGTCTAGTTCGCTGCTAATATGAGACGAGCCTTAGCTGAGACTTGACCTGATGTTTTTCGATTAGGTCTAGCCTCAAGCAGAGAAGATATTCGTTTATTTCTTTGTTGAAAACTTCTCTCTGGAGTGAACTAATCCCCACTTCAACTAGAGCCATTGCTTCACACCTGTATGATAAAGAGAATGGGGTTTCTCCTGTCGAGCTTCTAGCTGTCGTTCTATAAGGCCATAAGGCCTCGGGCAATTGCTCAACCCATCTTCCCTTCAAGGTGTCAAGCTTCTTCTTAATGGTGTGCTTGATCACTTTGTTGATAGCCACTACTTGACCACTGGCTTAAGGTTGATAAACAACGATGAAGCTCTTCTTAATACCAAGTCGTTCACAGAAAGATTTGAAGTTCTCACTGTCTATTTTTCATTGTCAGTTATTATCGTGTAGGGCATTTTGAATATACAAATGATGTTTTTGTAGACAAAATCTTTTAGCTTGTTCGACTTGATAGTAGTTAGAGGCTCGGCTTCTACCCACTTAGTAAAGTAGTCCACAACAACCACTACAAACTTAACGCCCCATTTTCCTTGAGGCAAAGGGCTTATTAAGTCGATGTCTCAAATTGTGAACGACTAGGAGCTTGTCAAAGTAATTAACTCTTGGGGTGGAGCTCGTGAAACATCTGTGAATCTCTTGCATTTATCACATCTGCGCACATAGTCTGCTGCATCGTCAAAGACTGTTGGACAATAATAGCCTTGATAAAACACTTTGTATGCTAGAGATCTGCCCCCTGCATGGTTCCCATAAATGCCTTCATGAATCTCTCTCAAAACATAGTCCGCGTCTTCATGGGCAACACACTGCAAGAGCGGTGAATTGTACCCGCGCTTATATAGTTTGTCATTGATGAGCGTGTATCGAGCTCATTTTGCTCAAAGTATTCTGGCTTCATTTCTTCCTTCAGGCACTGTTCCATCTCATAGGTAGGTAGTTATTACATCCATCCAACTGTATCTCTGCCCTGTTACTAAGATTGGTTCCTGCGGAGCAAGGATGCTTGGACTTGGGAGGAACTTAACATGTATTGAATCAATCTTCTCTTGGATCATTGCAAAAGCGAGGTGAGCTAGAGTGTTGGCCATAGAATTCTTCTCCCTTGGGATATGAAGAATTGTGCAAGATTCGAATTGTTCAAGCTCGAATTTCACTTGCTGGAGATAGGATGTCATTTTGTCCTCCTTTGTTTGATATTCCTTAGTAATCTGATGGACCACGAGTTAGGAGTCGTTATAAATCTTGATGGACTTTGCCCCTATTTCCTTAGCGAGGTAGATCCCCATGAGCAATGCCTCGTACTTAGCCTCATTGTTGGAGGCGGCAAACCCGAATTTGACTGCGACCCTGATCGAGTTTCCTTTGGGACTTCCGAGTAAGAGCCCAACTCCTACCCCTTTGTCATTTGAAGACTCGTCTACATACAGAGTCCACTGCCATAGACTGCCAAACTTTGGCTTCTGTTGTTCGCTTTCCTCTAAGGTGCTTGTCCTTGGCTGGCTTATTTCTCCTTCTAGTTAATAGGAGAATTCTGAAATGAAGTCTGCCAAAGCCTGACCTTTTATTGCCATTCTCAGGATGTACTCGATACCATATTGACTCATTTCCATTGTCCACTAGATCAATCTACCTGACGCCTCGGGCTTTTGTATTATCTGCCTCAACGAAAAATTTGTCAACGCATGAATGGAGTGTGCCTGGAAATAGGGCTGCAGCTTCCGAGCGGCAATGACAAGTGTATAGGCGAGCTTCTCCATCTTGGGGTATCTTGTCTCTACGTCAAGCAATCTCTTACTCACATAATATACCGACCACTGCACTTCCCTTTCCTCGTGTGCCAAAGCCGCACTGATTGCGGACTTAGATACCGATAAATATAACAGCAGTAGTTCACTGTAAAACCCCACTCCAGTCAGGTATCCTCTGAATATCCCTCAATGAGAATCCCAGTGATACATGTCTGGAGAACGAGTTGTATTTAGAAAAAACCTGTGTAAGGATAATAATAATAATAATAATATACAAAACATGCATATAAGATGTCACGCAGGATCCAAACTTATAATTTCAGAAAACTTTAAGAATTTATTCTGAAATTACACAATCAAAACATATTTATAGGGTGGAAGCTTCCAAAGGTGTTTCACAAACATTTATCATTTACATCAAGATAAAAACATCAAGATGACAATATATCATCTCCCCTCATGTGTAGCCCCACTATCTCTAGCATCCTTCGCTTCTGGTCTACCTGCAAAGCAATCAACAATGAAAGGGTTAGCGCTAATCGCTTAATAAGGAATGATCCATTTCATTCTAAATGTACAATTTGACCTTCATTTAAACATATTTGTTAACACATCTCTTATCTTTTACATCTAGGTATACTTCCCTTTTTTTTCTTCTAATTCATATGCTTTCATCATTTTATCCCATGGCTATATAAACATCAATGCATACACATACAAATAAGTAGGTAAACATAGTACACACACATTACATGTCATGATATAACATCTAAATATCATCTAACATAAGCATAAATCATCTCATGATGTAAATAACATCATAAATCATGTAATGCAACTAAATGCATATGAAGCATTTAACGTGTAGCCGATCAGACTTTTCTTAGTGCCTTAAGTACTTCATATCATCTAGCCTCAAATTCATCTAGAGCTCATATCATCGGGAGGTGTGCTTACACGTTGTTTAGCATCTAAAACATATATTCATTTTTCCTCAACCGGTATATGAGGATATGCTTACGCGTTTTCCATCATGTCTATATGCATCTCTATCATGTTTATATGCATCTCTAACATCATATGGCATGTAGATATATATTTTGGTGAGCTTAATACTTTTAATTCATCTATGGATTATCAATCAATTTACATTACCTCTTGCTCACATACATCATCTTAAAACATGTATTACATTACATCTTCATGCCATTTCATAACATTAATCATGCATGCATTGACATCATGAGCGTGTATATCTTTCAAAGATCATCTAACTAATGGGTAAACATTAGTCCATGGCATAATTACAATAATACATTAGTAATCAATTCATAATCATAAGAATTGATCATGTTAAATCTTAAACTTTAATAACCAGGAGTTTATACTTCAGGCCATTTTCCATCCATTTCTAAAATGAATTGGCTCTTGGCATTAAAAGTTGTAAGACTATCTCTTAAATTTCTAGTGCTTTAAGAATCATCTCATTTTGAGTTTTATAACTCAAGGTATGGTCGAAATACTGAAGCATGTTTAACATAACCCCTAAGCTTACCAAATCCGAATTTCTTTTCATATTAAACTATGCCACATCAATTCCTATTGACAATTAACCAATAGGTCAACTTATGAATCAAATAAACCTCCCCTTAATAGTCTTTAACATCTTAAAGGAAGTGTAAAATCTCATTCCTATAATCATCCATTATTGTTATAACATTGTAAGCTAATGCAAACAACACATCAACACTTCTAATAGCAACCATTCAACACCATGTGGCGTCCAATACTACAAGTTTTGCCACAATCAGCATCCAAACTTCATTTTCTTCAATCAAATATAACAACTCATAAAACATAAACAACAATAACTTCATGTATAATGAATTCAAGGCAATAAATAGAATAAATGAGTTCAACTACACTTGCCATCAACTAATTTTATGCCTTAAACCTTAATTTAAGGTTTCATAAAAAATTACAAACCCTAGCATAATTCCTAAAGTCATGGGAGGTTCTTCCTTACCTTTTTAAAGAATTCCTCCAACAAATCCTTTGCCTTTGTCTTCTTTTACACCTTAATCCTACATATATAACATTATACCTCAACATCTACTTCAAATCACATCAAAACTAGGGTTTTTAATCCTTACCTTAAACCCTTCAACTTGAAGATCCAAGGCTATTATCTTGTTCTCCTTGAAAAATTATGCAAAACTCCTTTAAAACTTAGAGAGAGAAGACTTGTTTCATAGAAGATTTGAGAGAAAATGGAAGAAAGGTTGAAGAAATGCTCTCTCCCTTGGCTTGAACGAATTTCCTCTCATTTATAGGAAAATATTTTATTTATTTTCCAAAATTATACTATTGGCTCAATTATTTTAATTGTATAACTCATAAGTCCTTAATTCTTCATATAAGGGTATTTTGGTCATTTTGCACTAAACATAATTATTACTTAATTAATACCATTAAATGCAATTAAGCATACTCATCCTTGACTTTTTCAATGCTTATCCATAAAGAAAATGACTATTTTGCCCCTAATACCTTTCTATGGATAACTAATTCATATTATTCCAAATGAATTGACTATTTTGCCCTTAGTTAGATTTTATGCTTTTTAACATAAAATTAACTTCTAAATGACTATTTTAAGTTAGGAACATACCTTTGACATCTTGGGTATTACACTCACCCTAGATAGGCTTTGATAACAAATGATGTTGTCCCAAATGTTTCTTCAATTCCTATAAGGCTTTCTTGCACTCCTCTGTCCACTTGAAACCCTTCTTCCCCTTCAAGGTCTCAAAGAATGGTAAGAACCTGTCTATGGCTGGGGAAACAAACCTACTAAGTGCAACCATACGCCCTGTCAAGCTCTATACCTGCCTTATGCTGGTCGAGTTTTTCATGTCCAAGAGAGCTTAAATCTTCTCTGGGTTGGCTTCCATACCTCGCTGATTGACTAGAAAACCTAGAAACTTTCCCGAGGTCACTCCGAAAGCACTCTTCAAAGGATTGAGTTTCATTATGTATTTTCTAAGGATATCAAAGTTTCCCCTAGGTGCTGAATGTGGCTTTCGGTGGCCTTTAATTTGACGAGCATGTTGTGACTGTTGTCGATGTACACCTCCATTATCTTGCCAATTTGCTCGACGAACATTTTGTTCATCAAATGCTGGTAGGTCGCTCCAACGTTTTTCAGGCCGAACGACATGACGCTGTAACAGTAAATACCCTAGTCAGTAATAAATGAGGTGTGTTCTTTATCAGGTTGATAAATCGAGATTTGATTATATCCCGAGTATGCATCCATGAAGTTGAGTAGTGCGTCCCCAGCTGTCGCGTTTACTAATTGGTTGATTTGGGGTAGTAGAAAGCTTTCTTTGGGACATGCTTTATTTAAATCTGTGAAGTTGAGGAAAGTTCGCCACTTGCCATTTGACTTCTTTATTGGGACTAGGTTGGCGAGCCAATCTGGATACTTCACTTTCCTGATGAAGTTGATGTTTAAGAGTTTGTCAACTTCATTTTTTAGCACTTTAGAGCGTTCTGCATCCATAGATCTTCTCTTCTATCTGATTGGTCAAGCTGTTTGGTGGATATTCAACCTGTGGCACATTACCTCGGAGCTGATCCCCACCATATCTGCATGCACCCATGCGAATACGTTGACGTTTTTCTTTAGAAAACCCACCAGATTGTCGGCCATTTCTATGCTCAGACTGCCATCAATCTTTAATACACGAGTTAGGTTTTCCTCGTTGATAGATATTTCTTGTAGCTCTACTGCTGGCTTTGCTACGGGCTCTTCCCAATGAATGTGAGGATCTATGGTATCCTCGAGAGGTCTGGGGTGTGGTTTAGACTCTACAATGATCATGGTTTTTGAGAGCGGCCATTTTAGTGCAACATTAATGACCTGGTTGTAACATTCCCGAGATTCTTTCCTACAGCTTTTGATTGTTGCAACCTTACCTGGAGTTGGGAATCATTGCTTAGCAACACATTGAAGTGATTGCACTCAGATCATCCAAGATCGGCCTTCTAAGGATGACATTGTATGTGGTTTGGCAATCCACTATTAAGAATTCTACCATCACTGTCCTGATTTTGGGTTCTACCCCCAAAGTCACCAATAAGTCGATTGTTCCCTTGAAGACCAGACTATCCCTGGTGAATCCATAGAGCGGCGATGGGCACACCCTCAAATCTCTCTTAGTGAACCTCATTTCTCAGAAAGCTCCCAAAAAAATGATGTTTGTTGCACTTCTATTATCGACCATCACCCTAGTACTCTAGCGTTGCCAATCCTGGTTGCAATTACAATTGTATCATGATTATGGCGAGGAGATTCTTCACATTCTTCCACTGTGAATCCTACCAACTCGCTCTCTTGCCTATGCCGTTTCAACCGCTTCTGTTCATAGCTTATTACTTAGGGGATCGAGTCTGTTTTGGCCTCTCGAGCATATTGCTCGCGAGAACGCCTTGAGTTCCCTGCAATATCTGGACCCTCGTATATCATGCCCACCAGAACATCATTGTTGGCATTTGTTGGGGCTTGTTGGATCTAGTTATTTTGCTCGCTAATACCTTCCCGAGTTGGTGCCTCCTTAACAAATTCTTTTAGGTGGCTTCTTTTGATCAGATCTTCGATGGCATCCTTTATAGCCCGACACTCGTTGGTATTATGCCCGATGTCCTGGTGGTATCGGCAATATTTTTATCGATCTCTTCTACCCAAAACCTCCCTCATTCTTTCTGGAGTGGGCAGCCTCCTAGCCTCATGGGAGACTTCATATATATGAGCTATGTCTTGTGTGAGGGGGTGTATTATGCATATCGTGCGAAAAGCTGCATGTCCCTGCGGTTATCTATTCTCTATCTCTTTTGGGACCTGTTTTGGTCCCTATCATTGCAGTCTTGGCCCCTCCGCCTGTCTGATGGGTAATCTTATTGCTTGTCTGGGGCTCTTTGTGGCGAGCTTCTAGCTAAGGCTGCTAACGAGCTTTCTACTCGTTGGTGCTTTACAGCCATCTAATAAAATTTTGCCAACCCCACATGATCTTCACTTTGGAGCTCTTTCCACAGTTCCGTTTGCGACCTGATGCTGACAATTAGCAAAGTCTAGATTGACTCTTCAGGCACATTCGCGACCTTTGCTTGCTCATTTTGGAACCTCATTAAATACGAGGTTAGTGTTTCATCTCTTTCCTGATGAATGTTGCTCAAGTAGCTGAGCAACATTGTGAAATGTCTCCTTGCTTGTAATTGCTGCAAGTATAGCGTTGAGAATTGTTGTAAAAAACTAATAGAGTTCACCTTGAGTCTTTTGTACCACCTCTTGGCATCCCCTACCAATGTGACCGCGAAGCAGCGACACTTTGCTAAGTCGCAGATCTGGTACAGCTCCATTAGGTCATTGAAAGTGTCGAGGTGGTCTCTGGTATCTCCTTTTCCATCAAACTTACTTTTTGGCACCCTGAATCCCTAGGGAAGTGAGGCCTAGCGAACTTCCTGTATGAAGGGAGAGCTCACTATTTCTTTCGCCGTATTGTTCTAGCGGGTTCTTAGATCGTTGAGCATTTTCTGCACCTAATCCAAGTCTTCATTGTGATTGCCTTGGCTGGTTTTGTTCAGCCTTACCTCAAGCAGGTGAGTTCGCAAATCTGTTGCTTATGAGTCCCCTTATTATGCATATTGATGCGTGAGGTTAAGTCATGATGGTTGGGTTGGTAGGTTCTATCATGCTCGTCATTGCGTTGCTCACAACGTTGATTATAACCGGAATGCCGGTCATTGCCAGATTGGCGCACATGACTCGCCTCGTGAGCTTGCAAAGTCTAAGCCTGCCTCAGGTGTAGGTTAAAACCGGCACATTGGCAAAGTCTAAGCCTGCCTCAGGTGTAGGTTAAAACCGGCACATTGACATGGGGATATCGCTGGGTAGGTCGAGCGTCTCGTGGGCGAACATTACTTTAATTTTCCCCATTGGTTATTTTCCTGGTCGCCTCCCGCGGTTAGTTTGCCTACGGGACTCACGCTCATGAGCATAGTGTATTTTGTGACGCTAGGGTATCAGTCGCCCCTCGGTGTTGATGACCAGACTGGTCGCTGACTGAATTTCGATCTGTCACAGTGATATCAGTAAAGCATGGCTAGTCAAGGTTCTGTGTGGTTGGTTGTTGATTTCTCAACTTAGCGACGTTCTATTATACCACCTATGCAACCATTGTTTTGATAATTTCCACCAGTTGGCCGTTCTCGAGATTTGACGTCCTTGCTCCCTGGTTTTTTGCAACCTGTGAGTTGGTGACACTGGTGGTCAATGCCCAATAGCGTCTTGTTGCACATCCTGGTGGGTGGTTTCCACCTTGTCGTGGTTTTTTGTTGTGGTTTTTGATCTTGTGTGCACCATTGTGGGCTTGGAGTGATCGGTTTATTGGGATTGCTTGCTGGAAATTCTAAGATTTTGGTGGAGGCCCTCCTTCTAGCGCCAAAATGTTGATGCAAAAATACACCAATCAGTGTGATCCGATTGACCTTGACTAGATCAGAATTGATGTGTGCGTGATTACGGGTAACCAACAATGAATTAATAGTAAAATGCAGTAAAATAAATTGTAAGAAAGTTTTTAAAGTGGTTCAACAAGTTAAACTCTTGAGCCTACGTCTATTGTTTTTGTATTTGCCATGAGAGCTTACAATGACAGTCTTAGAATCATTTGATAACCCCTTTTTCATTGTTGGAGGGGGTTTATATACAGATTTTGTACGAAGGAAATAGTGAAAATAAATGGATTATAATTAAATTTGAAATGCAACTGTGATATTCTCGTGATTGAGTGCTGTGATTGTGCAAAGATTGTTGTCGATCTGCTCCTTTCTGAGATACCCAAAATCTGAAGTTATCTATGAATTGGTTGAACAACTGTAAGGATTGGTGGCAACTAGCTTGTACTAGGTCGAGCTATAACTCTACAAGCTTATGCTGGGTTGGACAATCGGTAAAGCCGAGCTAGTTCTGTATCAGGCTATAACCTCACGATTCTCCGAGCTTGATGGGAAAATCACACACAACATTAGCTATTTATAAGTTAATTTTCATAAGCTCGGCTAAACAGGCTCCATAAGAGTAGAGTTTATTAGAGTAATAGGGATGGGAAAAATCGGTTAACTGATCCGGTTGGGGCATTTTTTGAACCGAACCGAAAAATTAGTTCAAAAATCCAAACTGAAACTGAACCGAATAAGTGGTTAAACTGATTTTAAACCGGACTAAATAACTGGTTAACCAATTTGAACCGAATTTTAAATAAAAAAAATTAATCTTCTTTGAATAGAAAGTATTCCTATTGGAAGCAATAATAGATTTGATTGTCTCAGGATTAATCTTGGAATGGGGCCCTGAAGGTATGCCAAAAGTCATAACAATAAGTTTTAAATACAATAACACTAGAAAACAAATTAATCAGAAATAGAGATTAGAACGAGAAGCCACATACCTCAAAAGTTTCGTTGACGATGAAGGAATTCCTAGAACTAAGATTATGAGGAAGTCGTTTCTTTCCTCTCCATGCCAAAGAACTCAAGTTTAGTTGCGATAAAAAGAGTATGAGAATGGAATTTGAATAGTTGAGAGACAGAGGCGAAGGCAACTTAAATGGTAAAGTGGGAGAGAGAATGAAGAGCATGAGCCACGAGGTACACATCTACACGAGATGTAGAATTGAGAGTGAGAGACGCCTAGGGGTTGGGTTTGGTTTTGACTTGTAAATGTAAGCTGCACACTCTCCCATGTTCTTGACAATATTAAACATGACATTTTTTCCCTATATTAATTACTACTTTTTTTTTTTTTTGTAAATCGATTTTAAAATCTGGTTTCGATTAATCGATTTGAAAAAATTTATAACCTGAAAACCAAACAAGATAATCGGTTTATGAAATTCTGAAAATCGAAACCGAACTGGTTTATAAAAAAAAAAACTGAATTTTTTATTCGTTTTCGATTCGGTTTTTCGGTTTCGTTCAGTTTTCGAACTTTTTTTCTCACCCCTATAGAGTAGAACTTATTAAAGGAAAGCTTTTATAAATGAAATTGTTAATTATTTTAAATTGTGTCTTTCCATGGGTTTCTCAAATATTCTCAATTCATATCGATTAAATATTAACCTCGATATTCTTTCTAACTTAAATATGTCATCCTTTCATTCCTTAGTCGACTGAACTTCCACACAAAATCTAAGCTAATCTTTTAACATTTACTCCAAATTTGTCTTTGCAATCCTTTCAAATTTTACCCTCCACCAGCAAAGTCTCCTTAGATAATATCTTTCATCGTGGATCTCAACATGACTAACAGAAATTCTCTTGTTTCACTATGTGCGAGTGATTTGCCACCAAGGTTTATTAAATATATTCGCCAAATTCTCCGGTAACCTTTTTATACCCAACAAACACACCATGACCTCCCAAAGCAAAAATCAAAATTTTCAATCGACACACATTAATCTTGACCACAAAGCACCGTATCCCTTCTCCCATGAAGTTAACCTGTGCTTTTTCAAGCTCTTTTAAAGACCCTTAAGCGAGGGCAACAATGTCAAGTTAATGTTCTATTAAAATAAGGCATTAAAGCATTTGCTCCCTCAAATTCCAAGCACAGTATCATCAAGGGGCAAATGGTTGCTATGTATCAAACACCGGTCAACAGTAACGTTGAGGTGGCAAAAGGCTTCAACAACGCCCAAGGCTTTCAACACCTTTAGCTTTTATAGTTAAAATGTTGAAACCAAAAGACAAACACATCCAAGTAAAATATAAAATAAGAATAGAACATAATGATTTACTCTTATTCATTCCAATTAAGAAACTACGTCCAGCATTCAAATAGATAATTTTTATTGAATATCAGAACTTTACAACAATTGCAACGACAACTCACTCTCTCTCTCTATTCTCACCTTAGTTTTGTTCATTATTACAGAAAATACATAATAAAAACCTAACTCATTTGGGCTTACCTGAATTTAACCCGACCCAGACTCAAATATTAGTAAACTAATTCTAAACCCAATTAGACAATTTGTCAATGCTAAAAGAAATATACACAATATCCAACAAAAGACAATAACATTCACATGGTGTTATTCATTGTTGCAAGTAAAGGTTTATCAATTCACTTACTAGATGTTCATAATGTGTTATGGTAATCCTTCGCACACACGACAATTAAAAATATAAATTGATGTGATAACATCTATACAGTATTCATTTATATTTATTAAATTACTTACAATAAATACTTATGTACATATTTTATTAAAATATAAGTTTAGATAAAAATAATATAGGGTTGTTTGATTGGGGATTATCTCACATTACTAAGGTAATGTCAACTTATATTACCATGTTTGATTGTTAAATAATAAAGACTTTGGTAATTTTTCGAAACCAATAGTAATTACTGTTGGTTATATAGGTGATAACGTGAATACTATCATTTTCTTAGGTATTTTAAGATTACTTGATAATCTTATTTTTGTTACTTTTTTACCTTTAATTATTAAATTTTTTAGACAATAATACCCTTGTTTTAAAAACAATTTACAAAAATATCTATAGACTATTTTATTCTTTATACAAATTTTTTAAGACATAAATACCTTTGAACTTAAAAATAATTACCCAAGACTGGTGGCCGGATTTGGCCACCACTGTCGACCTGATTGGATCTGGCCAATATTTTTTGCCAGAATTTGGTTGACAACTGCTAGATTAGTTCTGGCAAAAAAACAGTCAGATTTATAGATTTGGCCGAAAACAGCCAGATCTATGCCAAAATAAATCTGGCCGGCCAGATCCGGTTAGTCGTGTGCCATTTCGGCCACGTTGTCGACAATTGTGGCCGACGGTTAATAGTGGCTTGAGTGATTAAGGTTTTTTTGTTAATTTTAAACTTTTATTATGGGGGTGTTTTAGCTAAATTCTCAAATGTAGTGGGTTAAAAAGATCTAAAAAATAATAATATAATAATATTAAAATTGAAAGGCAATTCAATAATCTATATAATATATCCACCAATTTATTTCTCCCAACCAAACATATTAATATAACATACCCACCAATTTATTCAAATCTAACCAAACACATTTAATAAAACATTTTTAATAATTTTTAAGGTAATTTATCTTCCTTATAATTAGGGATGGGCATGGGCCGGGTCGGGGCCAAAGACCCCTATCACTGGGCCCAGCGTGGAAGCCTAAGGGGTAACCCGAATTCGGCTTGTCCTTGAATTGGGGATTTCGGCAAATCCTCAAATATATATATAATGAATCAAATCATACATATATTAATACTATTATTGTATTATACTTGTATTATATTAATATTAACATTTAGTCATTTACATATATATCAAGTAATTTATATATGTATATTTAGCTTATTAATATAACATATATATCAAGTAATTTATAACACAT